>NC_135858.1:37150616-37205616 GCF_031162955.1 Sander vitreus | reverse complement strand
CGTCTAGCAACTCTCTGTTGGCTTGCGAGCTGGAAAAACCAAACTCTAGTCAGGCCAATCACATCGTGTATAGAGTCGGTGGGCGGGGCTTAACATAATGACGGCAGAGTTGCGACGGTTCGGGCGTGAATTCTCTGCTACTTGAAAACAAAGAAGATGGCTGCTGCTGCTGCTGGAGAACAGCGGTCTTTGGAATTGGCTTTGGCCGCGACTCTGGAAGACTCCCATCCTATTGCGTGCAGAGGGAATTTGAAAGACAACCGTTTATCCCGCCCCTCGGATTGAGCCCTGACCAATGGTGAGAGCCCAGACCCAACATCTGGATGTGGGTCTGGCTTGTCAGGCTACTAACAATCAATTAATCGGTTTGATTAATTATTTAGTTTGGTGCATTTTAGGCCTTTATTTGTATAGGACAGCTTAGATTTGAAAGGGGAGAGAGGGGGGATGACATGCAGCAAAGGGCCGCAAGTCAGAGTCAAACCCGCGGCCGATGCGTCGAGGAGTAAACCTCTATACATGAGCTAACCAGGCGCCTGGTTTGATTCATTTCTGAAGATCTTTGAGTTGTTGACAAAACAAGACAGTTGAGGACTCATCTTGGGCTGTGGGAAACTGTGTAACTGATCGACATTAAATACATAAATGAACCATCATTTATTGAGCACAACAAGTCAAACATTTGCAGTTCCCAGCTGCTCAGATATGAGGATGAATAGCTTCTCTGTTTCATGAATATATTAGATTATATATTAGTCAGTTTGGACTGACCTCCTGTGTGATAACTGGCCGATAGATGGATATTGCAGACGGTGTGATTTCTGTCATCTGTCCATGTTTGCCTTTCTCTCTCACAAGCTGCCACACTGGTTTATTTCTGGCGTGGCCTGAGACGTTTTCCTCTCCTCTCCGCCGGGGCTTCAGCTGTCCGCCTGCAAGCCGAGCACGCCCGTATTAATGCGCTGACCTCCCGGCAGTGACAGACTGCGTTGTGATATTTATTTTATTCTCTCTGATCTCAGCTGCGACTGCTCTTTAGGTTTATATTTATTTCTGTCTGTGATGACGACCATGCTGCTGATTTCTGTTTGAAATGAAGGAAATCTACGCTGAGCTCCTCTTTAAAACAACTCAGTGTTCAGGACATAAATGTAACCATTAGAGGTGTGAATCTTCACTGATCTCCTGATTCAATTATTATCATGTCAGCGATTCAATTCGATATCTCGTTGCATCACGATGGGTCAAATACATTTTTCTGTCAAAGCCATATAGGATATTTGACTTGACAGAATGCATTAAGATACTGTATAGTTCAATATAATACAGTTTTCTATATTACTTCATATGGTTGTTTTCATCCAAAAATACAAGTAGTAAGATATAAACAATCTTTTTTATTTAACAAAGTCTGAACACAGCAGACAGGACACACACACACACACACACACACACACACACACACTCTCTCTCACTTCTAGCTTTTCAAGCTTAAAAAACAAAGCATTCTGCAGTGCTCTAATACTAAATACATTGGATTGGTGTGTGTTTGTGTGTGTGTGTGTGTGTGTGTGTGTGTGTGTGTGTGTGTGTGTGTGTGTGTGTTTGTGTATGTCTGTGTGTGTGTGTATGCATGTCTGTGCGTATGTCTGTGTGTGTGTGCGTGTGTTTGTGTGTGTGTGGGTCTCTGTGTGTGTGTGTGTGTGTGTGTGGGTCTGTGTGTGTGTGTGTGTGTGTGTGTGTGTGTGTGTGTGTGTGTGTGTGTGTGTGTGTGTGTGTGTGGGTCTGTGTGTGTGTGTGTGTGTGTGTGTGTGTGTGTGTGACACAGCTGGATTTGTCTCCATTGCACTGTAATGTTTGTTAATGTTCCTGACAGCAGGACTGACAGGCTCACAGTTAGAAACACCGAAGGCTGAAAACCTGAATAGGAATCTCAGCTGGAAGTAAAACAAGCTGACTCCTCACTTCTAATCCCTTACGTAACACTGCCATGTAAAGGACAAGACATTTGAGATGTGGAAACTTGTTTTTGTGACAGCAAGGGCCTTTTCACACCTGAAAATCCGAACCAAGCTTCATGTGTTTGCAGTATAAGCTGTGTCTCCTGATTCTCCACACTGATTGGTTTCCAGACTGACTGCTGCTCTCCAAGTGCTACCGCAGCACTTTTTGTTTTGTTGCATTTTTTAAGCAAGACATGGAAAGTTGACTCTAATACTCTCGTCGCTCCCTTCCAGTCTCATGAAAACGAGGATAGCCTGCCAGGACGTCCTGTATTTTGACCTTTGTTTTGTGCTTTCAACACTCACTTTCATCGGCTGTTTTGACACTGGTTTTGGATATTGCTATTGACGCTCTCGCCGCTGGCTTTGGACGGATTATGAAGCTCTAAATCGACTGTTTGAGCCTCAGTGGCTGTTGATGGTGTTAGAGTCCCCGGAGAAATGTCACAAATAGCTTCCGAGATTGGAGTTTGTTTTGTAGAACAGGAAATCATTTCTTCATCAATAGTCTCCAGAGACAGTAAAGGATGAGGCGCTCCAGTTAAAGCTGTCGATGTGAAGAGGAAGAAGATCGACTCCAGGGGTCAAAGGTCTAGCTGTTGTGTGGACAGACTTAAAGGGGTGATAGAATGATTATATAGGGTATTTCACACTGTTCCTTAAGGTCTCCTAATAGGGGATGTAACATTGGTTGGGCTGAAAATGACCCGAATCCTATTTTATTAGGCCCTTAACTACCCTGTGAATATGGCTCTATTTGGAACAAGAGCTTTTCTTCCAAATATGGTCTGCTCATGAATATTTAGATGAGCTGCGCGCTGATTGGTTTGAGCGAACCACATAGAAACACATTGGAGACGAGACAGCAGGTCTCATATTTCAGACACTATACATGTTATACATGGTTTGTCTGCTATTTCGTTATTAAATTCACTTCTGAGACTTTTTTATGCGAGAAATCAACTATATAAAGCTTAAATATGAGCCCTTTTACGAAAAATTGATGGCTAATTGCAAATTTGGTAAGACGTGTCGGTCTTTAGGAGCTCCACACAGTCTGATGCGAAACGGCAACCTCAATACCCAGTGAAAGTCACCGTTTCCTGGGTACTGGACTACTGGAATACTGGGCCACGCTGAGCTCCGTGGAGCTGGCTGATGGCCGGCATAACTAGAGTAGCTATATTTACAGTTTGAATGTCGTTACGCCACTTATATAACATCTCCCCCAAGGTCTTATAAAGCTAACAATGGTGTCCGATTTCAATTTAATGCATTTCTGTGAATTCCAGAGGAATTTTAAAAGGAGGCTATCTAGCTCTCATTGATAGAGCTCCATCCAGCCGCAGGCTCTATCAATGAGACTCGCAGACAAGAGGCGTTTATTTCCTCGATCATTTGTTTAAATAACTCAACACATTATAATTACACACATTATAAGATTACCTGGAACCTGTGGTAAGAGATTGCTGGCGTAATAAGCTCACTGATCACGCTCTCACTCACACACACCGCCATTTAGCAGGAAGAGGGAGCTGCAGGCCCTGGAGCTCTGTCAGGGCAGTGGCGTTTGGTAGTCCATTATCCCAAAAACGGTGACTTTGCGCGGGTGTGGAGTGGGGGGTCTGTGAAGGAGGACAGGCTGGGGTCTGTGAAGGAGGACAGGCCGGGGTCTGTGGAGGAGGACAGGCCGGGCGGCGAGGCAGCAACACAGGCAGCACCGGCTGCTGAACTCCGACACACAGTCGGACAAAATTTGCAATGAGACATCAATTTTGGTAAAATGGCCCATATCTGACCTCTACATAGTTGATTTCTCACATAAAAAAAGTCTCAGAAGTGAATTTAGTGGTAAAATAGCAGATTAACAATGTATACAATGTCTGAGGTCTGCTGGACCTATTCAGAAGACTACCTGACCTCAGGTCAGTGGTGTAGCCTATGTAAATGTTTGGGCGTGACAAAGATAGAGACTAGAGCCAGATGAGGAGGAGCCGCTGAGTTGACGTCAACTAGGCGGCTCGTTGAGATTTGCCCGTTTTCAGAGGCAGTTTCAAATAGTGAGATCTGCAGAGGAAAGAGGTGTCAATGGGATTTTGAGGTTCTATGTATGTCCTAGTTACCCACTAAACTGTCATTATTCAACTATGACAAGGTAACATTGGTTTTCCATTATATCACCCCTTTAAAGGAACAATCAGACAGAAAGATGGAACATAGAAAGCAGACACAGGGGGATTAACGGAGAGAAGGAATGAGAAGTGATGAAAGAAGTTTGAACAGAGAGATAGAGAGAGAGATAGATAGAGAGATAGATAGATAGATAGAGAGATAGATAGATAGATAGAGAGATAGATAGATAGATAGAGAGATAGATAGATAGATAGATAGAGAGATAGATAGAGAGATAGATAGAGATAGATAGATAGATAGATAGATAGATAGATAGATAGAGTAGAGAGATAGAGAGAGAGATAGTTTTTTATTGATCCCAAAAAGAAAATGGGAAATTACTGTGTTGTAGCAACAAAATATCAGACACAGATAATGACGGGAGGGAGCAAAAGATCTACGCTTTAGAGTCTCCGCCTCAACTACAGACACACACACACACACACACACACACACATTACACACACACACACACACACACACACACACACACACACACACACACACACAGCTGTACCTAAGAGTGGGTCTGGGGAAGCTTCATTCACAGCTCATTTCCAAAAGGGCGCCACCAACGGACGCCGCTCAAATGCCTCAGGGCCGATTGGATCCTTCAACCAATCAGACCAACGATCCAGGTGACGTAGCAGAGACAGCGGCATCAACAGGTTGCTGCGCTCGGTGGCCGTTATGTTGAATGTAAACAAAAAGCTGCTCTCCGTTGCTGCACTATCGTCATCATGTAAAGCCCTCAACGGTTGTGATTGGTGTAGAGCCCGCCAAGAGTTGTGATTGGTGTAGAGCCCGCTCAACGGTTGTGATTGGTGTAGAGCCCGCCAAGAGTTGTGATTACGAGAGCCCGCCAACGGTTGTGATTGTGTAGCCCGCCTAAACGGTTGGGATTGGTGTAGAGCCCGCCTCAATGGTTGTGATTGGTGTAGAGCCCGCCTCAATGGTTGTGATTGGTGTAGAGCCCACCTCAACAGTTGTGATTGGTGTAGAGCCCACCTCAACAGTTGTGATTGGTGCCTTGATTTGGAAAAGTTGGAAATGGTCTTGAATGGGCTCTTGGCCAGACGGACTTGCAGAGCAAATGTCAAATCTGCTGGAAGTTCCTCAGGGTTTTCCCAGGCTAGAACGCTTTCACACCTCTAGTGGACTCGGTGGTGGTGGGGGGCAGTGTTCACATGGTGGAAACGCTCGCTGGTCTGTTGGACAGAATATCTGCGAGATTTCCTGCTCTCAGAAATAATGTTTTTTCTTCCTCCGTCTGTTTCAGCCGACCAGTGAAGAAGATCTCTGCCCGATCTGCTATGCTCACTCCATCTCAGCCATCTTCAAACCCTGCTCACACAAGTCCTGCAAGTGAGTACACACACACACACACATACACACACACACACACACACACACACACACACACACACACAAACACACACACACACACACACACACACACACACACACACACACACACAAACACACACACATACAGACAGACAGTGTGTGAGTCAGCAGTTTGTGTGTGAGTCAGCAGTTTGTGTGTGAGTCAGCAGACTTGCTTCACTACATATTTGATGTGAATCTGCTGGAGGTGCGTTTGATTTATCTCTCAGCTCGTATTGATTATTGTGGTGCTGATTGAGAGCGCTGTCCCGCCGACTCTAATCACCGCCAAGGCCAAACTGTTAGAAAACAAGTTTTCACTCAGTCTCATATCGCACAACGAAGGCCAGCGATATATTGCTGTATCAATATTATGTCCCACCCCCAGTTTTCAGCCTCTCAGATATGGAGGTCTTTCTGTTTTATATCTTATTAAACTAAAAGACGTTTAAAGATTTTAACTTGGACTTTGAGAAACTATCACAGCACTGTATGTGTGTGTGTGTGTGTGTGTGTGTGTGTGTGTGTGTGTGTGTGTGGGGACGTGCACGTGTGTTCTTGTTTAACTACATTCATGGGGTCCAAAAACCGGGAGTCCAGTATACTTGTGGGGTCCCGACAGCTTTGTGGGGGCCAAAATGCTGGACCCCCCCAAGGTTAAAGGTCTGTTTGAGGGTTAAGACCTGGTTTTAGGATTAGGGTTAGAATGAGGTTCTGGTTAGGGTGAGGGTAAGGGTTAAGGTTAGGCATTTAGTGGTGATGGTTAAGGTTAGGGTAAGGGGCTAGGGAATGCATTATGTCAATGACAGGGTCCCCACAAAGATAGTGAAACAAACCTGTGTGTGTCTGTGTGTGCGTGTGTGTGTGTGTGTGTGTGTGTGTGTGTGTGTGTGTGTCTGTCTGTGTGTGAGGCTTGTTGTAGTCCTCTACCCCTGGTGATTGTGGCAAAATGAGGAAATGTTGGGTCTTCATCAGCAGTAACGTAACACTCCTATATATGAACATGAAACATAATACAAAGCAGATATAATATACTAAACCACAGGATCAACTCGGTTCAGTCAAGGAAATAAAATATATATAAATATAGTTTTAATAGGGTCTAAAAGTGATGTACAGAGTGTTCTGTCTGCCATATTTGGGAGAAAAGACGCGTCGGATGATTAAAATGATTTTATTTATTTTTCTGTGCAGAGCCTGCATCAACCAGCATCTGATGAACAACAAGGACTGCTTCTTCTGCAAGGCCACAATCACCGGGGTGGAGGACTACAGCAAGCCTGCAGCCTGCTAACACACACACACACACACACACACACACACACACACACACACACACACACACACAAACACACACACACACACAGACACACTCTAAAGCGTTATAAAAAATAGAGGCGTAGACGGGAATACGGCAGCGTCCTTCGGTGTCAGAACTAGCTGTCATATTAGCACATCTCACCTCTACCTGTCAGTGCAGGTACACACACACACACACACACACACACACACACACACACACACACACACACACAGGATGGCAGGTGTGTAGAGAAACTGGAACACAGATACACAGACAGGAACAGTGATATCTCTTCCTAAATATGGATTTCTGAACTTTACAGACCCGGTCACTCACTGACATTCATTTCAGCAAGGATCATATTGTGTTAAACCGTAATTCTTATAGATGTAATACATTGTATTATCTATATTTTGAGTCATGGAGTCTTTAGAGTGAGTTTTCTTGGGGAAACATTACATGTGAAATGTAAAATTAAATGAGTGAAAATGTCCATCATTCAATTGTTTATCATCCAAAAATGTTGTCAAATTAGGGTTCGCAATTCCTGTCACTAGTGCGTGCCTGTTCAGAACGGGCCGATGGCTGGGTTCCCAGTATTTCTTTCACAGCTTTATCTAACTGTAAGGCTTAGCCTACTGGAGACACCGCTCTTAAACAGCACGCAGAACGGGCGAGAAATGTGCACAGAACAGGAGAAATGTGCACAGAACAGGAGAAATGTGCACAGAACGGGCACACAGAGATTCCTCGATTTATAGTTAATGACCCGTTAAACAAATGAATTAATTTGACAACTCTTTGTGTTCTTGCTTAGATTGAATATGTTTGACTTTACTCAAAGCAATTCATGAGCACGTATAGTGACTTATAACCAGAACCAGAATTTCTTTTATATTTTGAGTTTTTCAGCGGTGATCCAGGATGAAAATCCGCAGAATTTAGCGGGCTATGAGAGTTATTATAATAGAGAATTATAATAAAGTCTGATCCTTGCAAAAATGAATGTCAGTATTAGGTAGTATTATCATACCTGATGTGTTATGATTGTTATAAAACATTATGAATGAGAAGGAGTGCTTATAACTATAGTTACACAGGGTTATAAACACATTGTAAGTATGTTTATTACCCGTTATACACTATACCGTTACACTATCATCCTGATTTGAAAATAAATCAGACAATCAGAGACTCAAAACCACCACCAAACGTTGTAGTTTTGTGTCTCTGTGAGTCAAGGGTCGTGTTGCTTTGGGGGCCTTGAACAGGTTTGATCTCAGGGGCCCCCCCGGTGTCTCATAATCCATCCAGGACCGACCTGCAGGTCTGCATGCATGGATACTTCCACACCACCGTACTGTAAACATGAGGAAACACACAGCGATGCAGGGAGCAGCTTCCAGCCTTCTGAACAGACTTTAAAGGCTTTAACTCCCACTGTACTGTCTCACACTTTAATAACAAGTCACTAGAAAAGAAATTGGACTCTGGACTGAAGAAGTGTGTTTCTGTTAAATGGCTGCTGGCTGTAGTTTTTATAATATTAAAGGGGTTTTTTGTTGTTGTTTTTTGTAACCTGGACCCTATTTCCCCTTCGCATTGGTGTCTGAGGGACTGATGGGAACAACAATCTCACAAATCTCTTCAGTATTGAGCGAGAATGCTGTAACCCTACAGGACAAATGTGTGTGTGTGTGTGTGTGTGTGTGTGTGTGTGTGTGTGTGTTCTGTTTGTTGCCGCTGACAGACTCAGATTATTATTCTAAGTGTCTGACAACATTATGGGATGGATCCTTACAGAGATAGACCTTTTAGTTAAAGAGGAAGATCATTTTAGTTTATTATATATATATATATATATATATATATATATATATATATATATATATATACTTTTCCGCTGTGTAAATCTCATCATGTTTTGTTCCATCATGTCTTTAAATTAAGCTTTTAGAGACTTTCTACAGACTAAAGGGATAGTTCACTCTAAAAGACACCGTCTGTGATCTGATTAGCTCGGAGATAAAAGAGATCGTTCATCTTCTACTGATTGTGATTTTTAGGGAAGGCGTACCTTTTTATAAGCTTTATTTCATGGCCGCCGTTATCAGTCTGATAACAAACAGCATAATGGATTCTTTTCTTTTCCCGTCCGTGTCCCACAGGTTTAAAGTCTGTCTGACAACTTTTGATTTCTCACTTTTTAAACATTTTCTTCTACGTTTTACGCTCTTCCCCCGACATTTTGTATAACTTTTTTGACATTTTTGGCGCTTTTTCTAACACTTTTGCTGTTTCTTTTCTTTTCTCTGTGTGTCTGTCTGTGTTTGTGCGTGTGTGTCTGTGTGCGCGTGTGCGTGTTTGTTTTGCTCATCATATCAACTGATAATGGTACTTATATTCCCAGCATGTATCTGAGTGAACATAGTGTTTGTTATGGAGGAATATTACAAAGAGGGTGGGAGGAGAAGATGTCAGGCTTTGACTTTCTTTTTCTCCTTTGTGAGTGAGAGTACACATGTAACTGCATTAAATTATTTATCCAAAACTGACGAGTTGTTTTCTGTGTGTCTTTCTTCTGTGGGGGGGTTACAAAAGTCATGGTATAGTATGTCATAAAACTATTCACACAAGTTCAATCAATCTTTGTGAATTCAGTGCGACCTTGTGTTATGAGTGCAATACCTTTTGAAGTGCTACATTTGAAATAAATGTTCTATTGCAATCTGTTAGTGATGAAGAATGAAAATATATATATATATATATATATATATATATATATACATACATACATACTGTGTGTGTATATATATATTGCTTTTTACTTTCTCGCTATCGATGCTTATAATTTGACACTTTCGAGTCTACTTTTGACACTGCGCTCGCTGTCGACGCTCGCTCTCGACGCTCGCTCTCGACGGTTGCTTGCTCTTGGCGCTCGCTCTCGGCGATCTTGCCAATCGCTTTTGGCGCACTTGGACAAACCAAAGTCAACCTGAAGCGTCAGAGATTAAATGTCAGAGACTGGTTGAGAAGAGTGTCACCTCCAGCAACCTGACACCAGGCTGACGTTTAGAGATGGAGACAGAAATATCTGCTGCAGAGAAAACCGAGAGGGACACAGCACAAGGTTACTCAGAGTATTTATGGAGGAACGGGAGCTTTCTTTGTCACTGATCGATGGAGGCTGTGTGTGTGTGTGTGTGTGTGTGTGTGTGTGTGTGTGTGTGTGTGTGTGTGTGTGTGTGTGTGTGTGTGTGTGTGTGTGTGTGTGTGTGTGTGTGTGGGTGGGTGGGTGTGTGTAAAGAATAGATGGGTCAATGAGAAAGACGGAACAAAGACAGAAAGTTAGGTTGTCATAGTAACAAGTGATTGATGAATGTGTGTGCATGCATTTAAAAATATGTTATCAATAATAATATATCACAACTAACTTGTATTTGTTTAGTTTAATATCTGAACACTTGAAGAAAGTCACAAACATTTCTGAGAGTTTTATGTTTTCTGTAGATAATAAATAATATTAAATATGAATATAAATAATATCAATATAATCTATTAGCTGTGTTTATGAACACAGTGTGAGATCCTGATGGAGATCTGACAGGAACACAGCTCCACCTAGTGTCTGAAAAACTCCCTCACACTGCTGCTATTATTACACACACATGGACACACACGGACACACACGGACAGACACACACACACACAGACAGACAGACAGAGAGAGAGACACACTCACTCACACAGAAAAGAAAAGTTAAAGATAATAAGAAAAGCTCAAAGTGAAACCAGAGAGAAGAGCATCTCAGTTATTTTTCATTCAATATTTATCTCATTTATAATTACAAAGACAACAGCACAGAAAAGAATACACCACCAGAAGAAAGATAAAAAAGACAAAACAACTTTAAAACTTATGAATAATAATAATAATAAGTAATAAGGTTTTAAAAGAAAGTACAACTAGATGTTTGCAAGTTTACAACCAGATTTCTGAAGTAAGTCGATATGAAGGAAGTGTTCCAGGAGTCAGACGCTCTGATCTGAAATCACACATGAGCTGTTTGCTCACAGAGATCTGCTGCCCCCTGCAGGACAGACAAACACACACACACACACACACACACACACACACACACACACACACACACACACACACACACACACACACACACACACACACACACACACACACACACACACACACACACACACAGACACACACACAGACACATACAGACACACACACACACAGACACACACACAGACACAGACACACAGACACACACACACACACACACACACACACACACACACACACACTGCACACACACACACACACACACACAGCACACACACACACACACACACACACACACACACAGACACGACACAGATACACACACACACACACACACACACAGACACAGACACACACACACACACACACACACACACACACACAGACACAGACATTACACACACACACACACATACACACACACACAGCACACACACAGACACACACACACACACAGACATTACACACAGCACACACGACACACACACACACACACAGACACACACACACACACACACACACACACACACACACAGACACAGACACACACACACACACACACACACACACACACACACACACACACACACACACACACACACACACACACACACACACACACACACACACACACACACACACACACACACACACACACACACACACACACACACAAAATGCTGCATTTGGTCTTTTAAAAAAATTAAGGCAGAAATCTGGATTCATTTAACTGTTTTGGGGGTATTTGATAATTAAAACAATGAGTCAGACAAAGTCAGACAGACAGACAGACAAAGTCAGTCAGACTGACAGACAGACAAAGTCAGTCAGACAGACAGACAGACAAAGTCAGTCAGACTGACAGACAGACAAAGTCAGTCAGACAGACAGACAGACAAAGTCAGACAGACTGACAAAATGTTCCACCTTCCTGTTTGTGTTCTGGCAGCAGGTGGAGGTGTTGAGCTTCTTCTGAAAGATTTATCAATGTCACAGTTTGTCTGAGTGTACCTCCCTCTGTGTGTGTGTGTGTGTGTGTGTGTGTGTGTGTGCATGCGTTGTGTGTGTTTTCTGTCCAATCAACAAATTGTCATTTGATCATCCTCATCAGGAAGATTTCATCTAGAGTGTTTTTCACTTTTGCATTTCCTTCCTCTGCTCAACACACACACACACACACACACACACACACACAAACACACACACACACACACACACACACACACACACACACACACACACACGCTAGCTTTTTGTGGAAGAGGGATAGGTGTGTATTTGGCATCTTTCATCAAGACAAGGTTACGTTTTTCAATAAAAAAAAGCAATGGCCCCTTACATCACACATCTCTTTGTGGTAGTTTTGTGTCTCTTTTTCACATCATTTTGGACGTTATTATCTCCATATCTGGGTCTTAAACATTGGTAAAGCTAGAGCAGGTAATAAATACATAACACTCAGAAAGCTTAATGACAAAACGTAAAGCTAAAGAAGTCCAACTACAATCTGAGAGATCTGAGGAAAGTCTTTAGGGGGCTTTCACACCTCAAGGTCTGAACCAAGGTTCTTGTTTTTGTTCCACTGTAACATTTGATCCGGTAAGTTTTGGTTTCACACTGCAGGCATGCAAGCGCACTAAAGATCTACACAAAACTCCGTCCTGTCATCATCACACACGTGAGCTGCGTCTCCCGACAGTTATAGCTATATCATTGAATTAAACACCCAAATTCAATGAAAGTAGTGAACTGATCATTTATTTAACTCGTGAAGAGCGTTGTAGAGAACAATCCACGTTATTTCTTTTGACAATTTGGTTGAAAGAAACCCAAATTTCTGATGTAGAAACTTTTAGAAAACGGGTCAGATTTGAGGACAGGAGGGTTAAAAGGAGCTTCCCCGTTCTCACAACACCAAGATATCCTGTCAGCCTATCACAGCTTCCTGGATTTGGTCCGGACGTCCGACAACACAACCACATACACACAACACAACCAAATGCACACAACACAACCAAATGCACACAACACAACCAAATGCACACAACACAACCACATACACACAACACAACCAAATGCACACAACACAACCACATACACACAACACAACCACATACACACAACACAACCACATACACACAACACAACCACATACACACAGCTGACCAAATGCACACAGCGACCACATACACACAACACTACCAAATGCACAACGCAAACTACGTACACACGGCACGACCACATGCACACGGCCTGACCGCATGCCACAACACAGCCAAATACACAACACAGCCAAAGTGCGCGCAACACAGCCGCACACACACGCAACACTGACCAAATGCGCACGGCACGACCACATGCGCATGAAACGCAACTACGTACACGCAGCACAACCACATACGGACAGACACTAACCGCATGCGCAACACTGACCAAAGTACACTGGCTACTGACCAAATACACGCAACACAGCGCATGCACGCAACACTGACCACATACGCACAACACTATGCCAAATACAGACAACGCAGACCATGCACGCACAGCGCAGCCGACGTACAGACCTAACTACCTGCAGACAACACGACCACACACGCAACACGACCAAATGCAGACAACACAGCCGCATGCGCAACACAACCCGAAATACGCGCAGCATGCCTACAACGCAGCCGCATACGCACACGCAACCACGTGCGCACAGCACGACCAGCGCACAACCGCACAAACCTGAAATACACTACAGCACAGCCAAATGCAGACAACACAGCCAGTACACACCGCAACCAACGCGTACACACAGCACAACCATGCACACAACACAACCACATACACACAACACAACCACATACACTAGCACAGCAAATACTACACAACACGACCAGACCGTTTTCAGGAAGGAGGTTTAACAAACTGAGTCTAACCCTGATGTCTGAGTTGATTTACCCTGAGATGGAAACTCTGAGTTTTTGGTTCCAGAAC
The DNA here is from genome assembly GCF_031162955.1 of Sander vitreus. Taxonomy (NCBI): domain Eukaryota; kingdom Metazoa; phylum Chordata; class Actinopteri; order Perciformes; family Percidae; genus Sander; species Sander vitreus. The sequence continues at coordinate 37,191,683 of NC_135858.1, read as the reverse complement.
AGCTGATATGAGTTGGTTCAATCAACTCAGAGTATGTTCACGCACGTGCACCACCACAATAAAAAGGCAGCATGAATGGAGCCATGATACTACGATTCACCATGGTAACAACCACAAACAAACTGGTCGGCAGAAATACTCATGAGCACACACAGCGAGTTTGAACATGTATTTAGTTAAAAAAAAAAAACACAGCGGCTGCTGCAAAAGAGAGAGAATTGGTGTGGGAGAAAATTGCTGCTAGAGTCAATGCATAAGCATTAACAGAGTAGTAATTTCATATTTAATCACAGTTAACTTATAATATTTCTGGTGAAAACTGGAATTGTATTACACCTATAATTTCATTTAGGTGCAATCCTGCGGTCGAAAAAGTAAGCTACTACTATATCCCATTCTGAGGCTGCAGCACTATGATCATTAACACAACTATAATGTATAATCGTTTATTTCTTTTTAATGGCTCTCACTGGTTTCTGTCCAGGGAACACTACAAAAACGTTTAAAAAACGTTTCCGAGCGAGTCACACTCTTCTGACGGCTACAGTGGCTTTACTATTACAGTCTGATCCGCATCACCAATAAAGAAAACTGACGTTTGCAAAAAACGTATGCGACACAAATAATCTGCTTGGATGTTAATAAAGCATGTCCACGATGGTGGATGTTAGTGATATGAGGACGGATATCTACATATCTGATGGACGGTGAAAGAAAATACCTCTCAAATCAGTTATGTGGAAATGAAAATACATTTAGTCGGGACTCAATATCATCTCCCGACGTAAACTCTCTGTGAAGTAATCCAGCTTTTTCATCAACGGGATCGTCGACAAAAGGACATGACGTGTTTGAGAAATAAACGTTTTATAATCTGTCTAACATAAACCAATAAGATTTTTTATTCATGCAGATAACAAACTGCATTAAAATGCTCCTGATACAGACTGAATGAATGAATGAGGAAATGAGAGAGAAGAAACCTCGAGTTTCTCTCACAAACATGCGATGCAAAAAGAAAAGCACACAATCCCAGAAAACAAATGCAACAAAAAAAACGCAGCATCCAGATTACACAACGGAAGTGGAGTGCTTTTCTTTTTGCATCTATATTTGGTTGTGTTGTGTTTATTTGATTGTGTTGTGTGTATGTGGTTGTGTTGTGTGTATGTGGTGGTGTTGTGTGTATCTGGTTGTGTTGTCTGTATTTGGTTGTGTTGTGTGTATGTGGTTGTGTTGTGTGTATTTGGTTGTGTTGTGTGTATTTGGTTGTGTTATGGGTATGTGGTTGTGTTGTGTGTATGTGGTTGTGTTGTGTGTATTTGGTTGTGTTGTGTGTATTTGGTTGTGTTGTGTGTATGTGGTTGCGTTGTGTGTATTTGGTTGCGTTGTGTGTATTTGGTTGCGTTGTGTGTATTTGGTTGTGTTGTGGGTATGTGGTTGTGTTGTGGGTATGTGGTTGTGTTGTGGGTATTTGGTTGTGTTGTGTGTATTTGGTTGTGTTGTGTGTATTTGGTTGTGTTGTGGGTATGTGGTTGTGTTGTGTGTATTTGGTTGTGTTGTGTGTATTTGGTTGTGTTGTGTGTATCTGGTTGTGTTGTGTGTATGTGGTTGTGTTGTGGGTATGTGGTTGTGTTGTGTGTATTTGGTTGTGTTGTGTGTATTTGCAGTGTGTTTCATTAAGTTGTAGTGCGTTTGGCCCTGTCGGCCACCGTAGCTCTCAAACCCAGGAAGCATTTAGTCTCTTTAAACTCCAGCCAGTCTCTCTTCCTTCACCTTTAGCTCACATCTCCTCACTCTCTTCTCCCGCTGAACATGACGTCAGCAGATTCAGATAAACACAACAGGATCTGCTGATTCATGTTTAATGCTGACCTTCCCTCTGATGGAAGGGGAAACATAATTGCTCCATCCTGTTTCACCCGGCTATACTTTCATTTCCTCTGACCTTCACAACTCGCTTGAATTTTAATATCAGCCGCTGCTTTATTATCCTGGAACCAGACGAAGGAGAGAGCTCAGGTTGGATTTGTTCTGGCCAATGTGTCTTCACGAAAACAGTTTCATGTGTCAGGAAACTCACAAACAGAAGAATCCGTCTCTGGTCCATTGATTTGCACGGCGTGACGGGCGGGCGTGCATGTAACGAGCACAGACCAACAGTTTCACAGGATTGCCCCTACATTAAAGCTTAGATGGGGCCCAAATCACCAAGCCCGACCCTACCCAAGCCCGTGCACGTTGTGTCCGAGCCCGGCCCGGCCCGGCCCGGCCCGGCCCAACACATTAACTGTAATTATGAGCCCGAGCCCGATTTAAACCTGACAATGTTTTAATACGTAAACCGTTATAACTGACGTTCTCAACTACAATTCAGAGTTGTTTGAACTACAGAAATCTGTTTAGAATGGGTATGCTTGGAGAAGTAACAAAAGAGGACATTGAAGGATGATCTTTTCTGCCTTGGTAAGCCTGCTTCATGTGTCTGTTCATCGTCCAAGTCCCCGTTTATTTGCTGTCATGGTGAGCAGTGTGCCGCACTTAATGCACTCTACAAAGCCGACATATATGTCGTCACTGCCCACGACTTGTTATAAATGGTTCCATACCTCCGACTTTCCTCCAGACTTGCTCAAAGGTCATTCTCCTGTTTTTCTTTTTTTCTTTACATCCTCAAGCTCCATGTTGCTCTTAAGCTCCACCATACAGCCCAGCAGGCCCGGTGTGATGCTCCACCCTACAGCCCAGCAGGCCCGGTGAGATGCTCCACCGTACAGCCCAGCAGGCCCGGTGTGATGCTACACCATACAGCCCAGCAGGCCCAGTGTGATGCTCCACCATACAGCCCAGCAGGCCCGGTGAGATGCTCCACCGTACAGCCCAGCAGGCCCGGTGTGATGCTCCACCATACAGCCCAGCAGGCCCGGTGAGATGCTCCACCGTACAGCCCAGCAGGCCCGGTGAGATGCTCCACCATACGGCCCAGCAGGCCCGGTGAGATGCTCCACCATACAGCCCAGCAGCCCCGGTGTGATGCTCCACCATACGGCCCAGCAGGCCTGGTGTGATGCTCCACCATACAGCCCAGCAGGCCCAGTGTGATGCTCCACCATACAGCCCAGCAGGCCCGGTGTGATGCTACACCATACAGCCCAGCAGGCCCGGTGAGATGCTCCACGCTTGCACATGACACGTGTTGCATTTAGTAACTTTATAGCATAACTTGTGCAGCTTCGTACACATTTGTTACTATCATCATTCATTTTCTGTACTTTGCTGTGAGTGCTGTAAAATTGACCCTGTTTGGAAGCAAGTAAAAAAATGAACTTTGAGGAGAACTTCAGTGTGCCTGTCTATTTTTTGATAAATAATTATCATAACAACTTGGTCCTTCGAGCCGAAACTCAACATCCTTCCCCCCCTTCCAGGGTTTAGGTCCTGAAACACCGTGCACAGGGGAGTCCTTTGGTGACTCCTTGAACAACGACCTCTGGCTTGAATTGCTGTTTCCACAGCTGTAACAAGCTGTAATCCTCAGCGTAACGCGAGTAATCAAGTTCCCAGGGTTGGTTACGCCGTGACACATGACTAGATGTCCAGATAATCCGGCCACTGTCAGGTCATTGATCCACCTGGACCAGGGAAGACTAAAGAGACATGATGACCCATCAACCTTCATTTATTTAAGGTATCGTGAATGCTCAGGTTCAGTTAAGTTAAGTCAGACATGTCTATGAAACGTTTGTTTAATAAATCCATTAAAAATGATCCAAACACATCAAACTGCATCAACAGCGACAGGATCTTCTGTTTTCTTTCCCCAGACTGAGACTGTGCCAGCCTGCAGGAAGATACCATCTGTCTCTGTTGATTGCCTGGTAGGGAGATACCATCTCCACATTGTCAAAGAGAGCATTTCTTCCCACAGTCTGTTGTCCTGAAAACTGAATCAGCATTTCTAACCACTACCAGGGGAAAAAAGAAAACTTAAACATCAGACAGTCTGATTAACCGTAATCAGAGCCAATCATCCAGGGGGGAGGGATGTGTGTGTGTCTGTGTGTGTGTGCGTGCGTGTGTGTGTGTGTGTCTGTTTGTGCGCGTGTGTGTGCGTGGAAGGGGCAGAGAAAGGACTGACGGTGCAGATAAGTTTTGTGTCTCCGTCTCGTTGTGCAGACATGGTTTCTGTTTCTTAGATGATTGATCTGCTGCAGCAGAGTCAATCCTTTTCTTTCTGTTTCTTCACCTCGCTGTCCGTAAACTGATGGGATGGTAACCCCTCAGCTGAAACATTATAATCATTATTATCATTTAGATCATCGAGTTCAGTATTTGGAGTTTGGACAACCCGTCTGTACTCAGTTGCACCTGGTCTTCATGCAAAGAAGAGTTCAATTTGTATGTTTTAAGGGGGAACAAAGTTTTCTTTTCAACCTGGACCCTTTCTTCCCATGTTTTTGTGTCTAATAATTAACTTGGAAGTTAGAAGCCGGAGCTGGGAATGATGTCACACCCGAGTTGACCCAATCCAGTACAACAAAGCAGAATTCACATCATCTCAAATCATCTCAGCACCCCTGAAAAATAAAGTCCTTATCATTGTGATTTTGTGAAATCGTTTAGTGCTCAAACGTTATTACTTCTGCAAACCTGATTTTAGCGATGGAATAGGAGAAATGACGCCAGGCTCAGCTCAGTTGTAGTCTAAAGTCAACAGCCTATCAGCGATTCCCTGAACGAGGGCACCTCAGCCTATTCTTCAGTCTGCGCAGATAACTTTGGGGAATTCGGTCGTCAGAGTATGGCTACTTTCAACCACTGAAAAGGTATGGCTAATGGAGTGAAAATTAAATCTAATCGAATGAACACGTTAAGTAGGCTACAGGTGTAGTATTTGTGGAACCAATCTGTGATTCCCTGATCACAATGATGGCAATTATATCTGAATTAGCCTAGCTTATTCACCACGGAGTCCAATTTTGTTGTGCAACGTTAGACAAAATTGCTAACTGTAGGCAAATGTAGCTTAGGAGTAGCCTATAATGAGGTTCTAAAGTGTGCTATTAATAGCCTGCCGTAACGGCTTGAACACCGCTACCTCCCTACCAGACACTCTTATTTTTAACTGTCAATGCAAATGAAAAATAAATAATTCGAACTGACGGATCATCAGACTCATTCATATCAGAACTGAAACACTGGAAGAACAAACCCTGACCCACAGTCTGTTTCCCCATAGATGGATATATACCTTTCGTTTTTTAAAGGAAACAGCCAGGTTCAGGTGAGAAAGTATAAGATAAGCCTTTAACATTATCCCACTGCACTGAACAGCAACGCCATATTCACATATGTTATAAATAGGTGAATGTATAACCTTTGGGTAGCCTACACGATGCATTGCAGAGGGCAGAGAGAGCAAGATGAACAAGGTGAGAAAATGGCTAGGTAGCCTAGAAGACATACAGTCAGGTCCATAAATATTGGGACATCGACACAATTCTAATCTTTTTGGCTCTATACACCACCACAATGGAGTTGAAATGAAACGAACAAGATGTGCTTTAACTGCAGACTTTCAGCTTTAATTTGAGGGTATTTACATCCAAATCAGGTGAACGGTGTAGGAATTACAACATCCATTGTTCTGGTCTTGGTGGAGCTTGTGTGTAAAAAGAACTTCAAGCATTTTAAATGTGTGTTAACTGTATGCATTTAGTGTCAAAGCAACAAGAAATGTGTTCATTGTACAGCCTACACAGACAGATGTTGTGCTAACTGTGTTACCAGTTTAGGAAAGTTGATAAAAGTATTGAAAAAGGTGTCATAGCGATCATAAAAAGACTAAGTTCAGGGGTGCTGCGTGCATTGTGTTTTTGTTTTATCAAGTACTTTAGTAAGGAAGGATTTTGGTTTATCCTTTTGTTTCTGAAAGTTGTAGTAGTAGTCTTCATTTTGAAGATCTCTTTTTTGTTATATTCGTTTTTGATATATATATATATATATATATATATATATGTCCAAACTGTATATTCTGTACACATATGTATATGTGTAATCTCCGTGTTGAGTCAGCTCTGCATCGCTAACAGAGAGGCAGATTGGCGGCTGGGGCAGATTGACGGGAGCTGGGGGCAGATTGGCGGGTTGGGGCTGGTTGTGTTCTCCCAGCAGACAGAGATTCATCAGGCGACAGGAGTTCTTCCTGAGAGTCAGCGGAGTTGCTCTGTCACATGAACACCGACTGGAACAGAGTTGTTGCTCCGGCGGGATCGTAGCACGTCTGTCACACTCACTACTTAGCTGTTCATTAAACACCCAGAGTCAGGACTTTATCATGTGTCAGGAAACTACTAGTCTCTCATGTCCAGCCCTATCTCCCACAGCACTGTGGAGGAAGGTTTGGCCACACCACAGATGTATTCTGGGATAGGAGAATAAGCTCTCTGGGTTGTTTGCATTTCTTCTTTCTTCACAGTCGCCTTGGGTGGCGCTGCAAACCTCATTGGCTCTTACCAGTGTATCTATGGCGGGATTGCCGTGTGAGGGAAGTCCCAAAAGAGTCCCAAAAAACCTCCTAGTTAGAGAGGAAATGATCTAACATATTCTTTATAAAACCTCCAGTTAGAGAGGAAATGATCTAAACATATTCTTTATAAAACCTCCCAGTTAGAGAGGAAAATGATCTAACATATTCTTTATAAAACCTCCCAGTTAGAGAGGAAAATGATCTAACATATTCTTTGTAAAACCTCCCAGTTAGAGAGGAAATGATCTAACATATTCTTATTAAAACCTCCTAAAGTTAGAGAGAAAATGATCTAACATATTCTTGAAAGTAAATCTTTACAATCATTCCTGAAAGAACCGAGCAGACCTGACTTGTTGTAACATTCACATCTTCTTCTAAACTTGATATTGGGGTTTGCTCAAAACGGGTTTTGCACGGCGGAGAACATTCGAGATGATTGTCCATTAAATGAACTGTTGTCAGTCAAACAGGGAACTCTAACAACATATAAAACATAGACTCCTTTAATAAAGCTAACAGTCAGTTCCCACCTTCCGAACGGCTCTGGTTCTGGAAGTGTCTTTCTCCGTTCAATACCTCCTTCGCGGTTTTCATTAAATGCTTTTATAAAGTCTGGGCCGAGCCAGCCAGCTACTACATGAACCCTGACCATAAAACGTTGAATTCGGCACAAAGAACATTTTTAAAGATGGCAAAAAAAATGGCAAAGGAACAAGTACAGAAACGATCATAGACTTGAATGGTAGCAGCTCTGTGTAGCCGTTCAGGGTTCGGTAAACATTTCCATGGTAACAGCGAGCTTTGGGTTTCATGCTGTTCTGAATCACTGGAACACCTCGAAGCTTTTTCCCTCCAGAACATGTCGATGCTCTTTGTCCTCTTTGCTCTTATCAGCGTTGAATATCAGAGCCAACGTTGGCACACAAACTGAGTCAGGACTCTGGATGTTTCTGAAGTTATTTAGCAGTGACACAGTAAAGCAGCAGAACAGAGGAAGTACAGGGGAAATAAGGACAGAGTGAGAACTCATTGGTATGCTCTGGATGATCCCGAAGAGAAAGCCAACAGTGTGTTGTGTATCAGCAAGCATCTAATATGTAGAGACACACTCGGATCATGTGTGTGTGTGTGTGTGTGTGTGTGTGTGTGTGTGTGTGTGGGTGTGTGTGCGTGTGTGTGTGTGTGTGTGTGTGTGTGTGGGTATGTGTGTGTGTGTGTGCGTGTGTGTGTGTGCCTGTCTTTGTGTTTGTGTGTGTGTCTGTCTGTGGGTCTGTGTGTCTGTGTGTCTGTGTGTGCACATAAATCTTAATATGTAAAGCAACTAGTAACCAAAGCTGTAACAGATGAATGTAGCGGAGTAACTAAAGTAACTAGTAACTAAAGCTGGAACAGATGAATGTAGTGGAGTAACTAAAGTAACTAGTAACTAAAGTAACTAGTAACTAAAGCTGGAACAGATGAATGTAGCGGAGTAACTAAAGTAACTAGTAACTCAAAGCTGGAACAGATGAATGTAGTGGAGTAACTAAAGTAACTAGTAACTAAAGCTGTAACAGATGACTGTAGCGGAGTAACTAAAGTAACTAGTAACTAAAGCTGGAACAGATGAATGTAGCGGAGTAACTAAAGTAACTAGTAACTAAAGCTGGAACAGATGAATGTAGTGGAGTAACTAAAGTAACTAGTAACTAAAGTAACTAGTAACTAAAAGCTGGAACAGATGAATGTAGCGGAGTAACTAAAGTAACTAGTAACTAAAGCTGGAACAGATGAATGTAGTGGAGTAACTAAAGTAACTAGTAACTAAAGTAACTAGTAACTAAAAGCTGGAACAGATGAATGTAGCGGAGTAACTAAAGTAACTAGTAACTAAAGCTGGAACAGATGAATGTAGTGGAGTAACTAAAGTAACTAGTAACTAAAGTAACTAGTAACTAAAGCTGGAACAGATGACTGTAGCGGAGTAACTAAAGTAACTAGTAACTAAAGCTGGAACAGATGACTGTAGTGGAGTAACTAAAGTAACTAGTAACTAAAGCTGGAACAGATGAATGTAGCGGGAGTAACTAAAGTAACTAGTAACTAAAGCTGGCAGATGAATGTAGTGGAGTAAAAAGTACAATATTTCTCTCTGAAATGTAGCGGAGTAGAAGTAGAAAGTGGCATGAAAAGAAAAGACTCAAGTAAAGTACAAGTACCTCAACATTTGGACTCAAGTACAGTACTGGAGTAAATGTACTCAGTTACACTCCAGCACTGCAGTGAGTTGGTTCTCTCTGTTTTCTGCGTGCGGTCCCATCCATCACCAGCTGCCTGTGGGAGCCTCGTGACATTGTGTTTATGTAACTTAAAGAGCTTTTTCTGTGCCCCCACAGTGATGTATCGCCCAGGAGCCCCAAACAGATGATGTGTGCAGCGGGAGGATAGCAGGATGGATGAGGGGCCGCGCTACCTCGCTGGGAGACTCTGTCAATATTCATGTTAATAACAACAACAAAAAGAAGTGGAGAGCATACGCAGAGTTTGCGAGCAGGGGGAGCATTGCCCCCCTCCGGTGGCTGAAACTGGGAAATTGCACCATTTCAAATATGAGTGGAATAATTACGTCTGGCATGACCAGATCTTTTATAAATATCTTAAATAACACAAAACAACTAACTGGTGGTAGGTAATACATCAGATTTCATATACTGCTTTAGTAAAAAAAATATTTTTTTAGGGCTCTGACTTCACCTAAGACCATTGTCGACGCATATGCAGGACTCAAAAAAACGAAAATGACTGTTGCACTGTCTGGACATCTTGCCGTGCCAAGGTTGCAATAAAGCTTTCTAAATGCCATGTATATACATGTGATGTCAGCTTACTAAATGATTGTGCGTTTTGTTTAGATTTGGACTTTTATACGTTTATTCCACTTTGTTTAAACGGCGAAGTGGAGAGGCCTCGTTCACCTGTTTGGAGCTGATGGTGAATGTGACGCCTTGCTGGATACACCGTAAAAAAAGTAATCCACAGCGATGAGTAGATCCACATCTACTCATCGCTGTGGATTACTTTTTTTCTGTGTCATTGGATTACGGCAAAATATGGATCTTTTTTCTTAACGTGTCTTAACGTTTTATGGTGAGTTTGGAGAGGCATCTCAACAGACTGGAGGTCCAACACTGATTGGTCACTGTTACATTTGAGTTGAATGTAAGCGTCTGTTTATTGCGTTCCAAGACAGCCGTGCTGTGATTGGATTTCATAAGGGTGAAATTGTTAAATTGTTTATTGTAATTGTAATTTAAAATCTGCTTTAAAAATAAACATATATGTTTATTTAGCATGTTTTTTTTGTCCATATGTGCTTGTGCTGTGTTCCCTAAGTGGTAGGCCAGATCTCAGCTGCTACAATGAGTTTTTTTTTTGTGCCCCCCCTGGCTCAAATGTCAAACTGCGCCTATGGTGGAGAGTTGGGTTTGTTGGAAGATTTAAAGGCTTTACAGAGAATGTAAATACTGTTAGTTTGGCTCTGATGAAGCTTCATGAACCATTAGTTGTATTCAGGGGCGTTTCTAGGACTTGAGTAGATTTGGGCCTTAGCCGGACCCATCTAAATACACTGAATGCAAAACGGTGATTGGCTTGCCCAGCTTGTTAATAGCCAGCGTATGTTCATTTTAGCTTCCATTTTGTAGACGTTAGTTGGATGGCGCAACATTTTGGTCTAATCATAACTGGCCTATGGCAACCAAAAGGCCAGGTGTTTTGTTTCCAGATCTGATTTCCTGCATTCTGGTGGCAGATTTTTATGCACCTATTTCTGCCTTTTTCTGAATCAATATGCTGGAAATATCTTTATGTAAAGGGAAACCGATTACAACAAAGCAGAATTCACATCATCTCAAATCATCTCAGCACCCCTGAAAAATAAAGTCCTTATCATTGTGATTTTGTGAAATCGTTTAGTGCTCAAACGTTATTACTTCTGCAAACCTGATTTTAGCGATGGAATAGGATAAATGACGCCAGGCTCAGCTCAGTTGTAGTCTAAAGTCAACAGCCTATCAGCGATTCCCTGAACGAGGGCACCTCAGCCTATTCTTCAGTCTGCGCAGATAACTTTGGGGAATTCGGTCGTCAGAGTATGGCTACTTTCAACCACTGAAAAGGTATGGCTAATGGAGTGAAAATTAAATCTAATCGAATGAACAGCGTTAAGTAGGCTACAGGTGTAGTATTTGTGGAACCAATCTGTGATTCCCTGATCACAATGATGGCAATTATATCTGAATTAGCCTAGCTTATTCACCACGGGAGTCCAATTTTGTTGTGCAACGTTAGACAAAATTGCTAACTGTAGGCAAATGTAGCTTAGGAGTAGCCTATAATGAGGTTCTAAAGTGTGCTATTAATAGCCTGCCGTAGCGGCTTGAGCACCGCTACCTCCCTACCAGACACTCTTATTTTTAACTGTCAATGCAAATGAAAAATAAATAATTCGAACTGACGGATCATCAGACTCATTCATATCAGAACTGAAACACTGGAAGAACAAACCCTGACCCACAGTCTGTTTCCCCATAGATGGATATATACCTTTCGTTTTTTAAAGGAAACAGCCAGGTTCAGGTGAGAAAGTATAAGATAAGCCTTTAACATTATCCCACTGCACTGAACAGCAACGCCATATTCACATATGTTATAAATAGGTGAATGTATAACCTTTGGTAGCCTACACGATGCATTGCAGAGGGCAGAGAGAGCAAGATGAACAAGGTGAGAAAATGGCTAGGTAGCCTAGAAGACATACAGTCAGGTCCATAAATATTGGGACATCGACACAATTCTAATCTTTTTGGCTCTATACACCACCACAATGGAGTTGAAATGAAACGAACAAGATGTGCTTTAACTGCAGACTTTCAGCTTTAATTTGAGGGTATTTACATCCAAATCAGGTGAACGGTGTAGGAATTACAACAGTTTGTATATGTGCCTCCCACTTTTTAAGGGACCAAAAGTAATGGGACAGATTAACAATCATAAATCAAACTTTCACTTTTTAATACTTGGTTGCAAATCCTTTGCATTCAATTCCAGCCTGAAGTCTGGAACGCATAGACATCACCAGACGCTGGGTTTCATCCCTGGTGATGCTCTGCCAGGCCTCTACTGCAACTGTCTTCAGTTCCTGCTTGTTCTTGGGGCATTTTCCCTTCAGTTTTGTCTTCAGCAAGTGAAATGCATGCTCAATCAGATTCAGGTCAGGTGATTGACTTGGCCATTGCATAACATTCCACTTCTTTCCCTTAAAAAACTCTTTGGTTGCTTTCGCAGTATGCTTCGGGTCATTGTCCATCTGCACTGTGAAGCGCCGTCCAATGAGTTCTGAAGCATTTGGCTGAATATGAGCAGATAATATTGCCCGAAACACTTCAGAATTCATCCTGCTGCTTTTGTCAGCAGTCACATCATCAATAAATACAAGAGAACCAGTTCCATTGGCAGCCATACATGCCCACGCCATGACACTACCACCACCATACTTCACTGATGAGGTGGTATGCTTTGGATCATGAGCAGTTCCTTTCCTTCTCCATACTCTTCTCTTCCCATCACTCTGGTACAAGTTGATCTTTTGTCTCATCTGTCCATAGGATGTTGTTCCAGAAATGTGAAGGCTTTTTTAGATGTTGTTTGGCAAACTCTAATCTGGCCTTCCTGTTTTTGAGGCTCACCAATGGTTTACATCTTGTAGTGAACCCTCTGTATTCACTCTGGTGAAGTCTTCTCTTGATTGTTGACTTTGACACACATACACCTACCTCCTGGAGAGTGTTCTTGATCTGGCCAACTGTTGTGAAGGGTGTTTTCTTCACCAGGGAAAGTATTCTTCGGTCATCCACCACAGTTGTTTTCCGTGGTCTTCCGGGTCTTTTGGTGTTGCTGAGCTCACCGGCGCGTTCTTTCTTTTTAAGAATGTTCCAAACAGTTGATTTGGCCACACCTAATGTTTTTGCTATCTCTCTGATGGGTTTGTTTAGATTTTTCAGCCTAATGATGGCTTGCTTCACTGATAGTGACAGCTCTTTGGATCTCATATTGAGAGTTGACAGCAACAGATTCCAAATGTAAATAGCACACTTGAAATGAACTCTGGACCTTTTATCTGCTCCTTGTAAATGGGATAATGAGGGAATAACACACACCTGGCCATGGAACAGCTGAGCAGCCAATTGTCCCATTACTTTTGGTCCCTTAAAAAGTGGGAGGCACATATACAAACTGTTGTAATTCCTACACCGTTCACCTGATTTGGATGTAAATACCCCCAAATTAAAGCTGAAAGTCTGCAGTTAAAGCACATCTTGTTCGTTTCATTTCAACTCCATTGTGGTGGTGTATAGAGCCAAAAAGATTAGAATTGTGTCGATGTCCCAATATTTATGGACCTGACTGTATATACAGTGGGGAGAACAAGTATTTGATACACTGCCGATTTTGCAGGTTTTCCCACTTACAAAGCATGTAGAAGTCTGTAATTTTTATCATAGGTACTCTTCAACTGTGAGAGACGGAATCTAAAACAAAAATCCAGAAAATCACATTGTATGATTTTTAAGTAATTAATTTGCATTTTATTGCATGACATAAGTATTTGATACATCAGAAAAGCAGAACTTAATATTTGGTACAGAAACCTTTGTTTGCAATTACAGAGATCATACATTTCCTGTAGTTCTTGATCAGCTTTGCACACACTGCAGCAGGGATTTTGGCCCACTCCTCTATACAGACCTTCTCCAGATCCTTCAGGTTTCGGGGCTGTCGCTGGGCAATACGGACTTTCAGCTCTCTCCAAATATTTTCTATTGGGTTCAGGTCTGGAGACTGGCTAGGCCACTACAGGACCTTGAGATGCTTCTTACGGAGCCACTCCTTAGTCGCCCTGGCTGTGTGTTTCGGGTCGTTGTCATGCTGGAAGACCCAGCCACGACCCATCTTCAATGCTCTTACTGAGAGAAGGTTGTTGGCCCAGATCTCGCGATACATGGCCCCATCAATTCTCCCCTCAATACGGTGCAGTCGTCCTGTCCCCTTTGCAGAAAAGCATCCCCAAAGAATGATGTTTCCACGTCCATGCTTCACGGTTGGGATGGTGTTCTTGGGGTTGTTCTCATCCTTCTTCTTCCTCCAAACACGGCGAGTGGAGTTTAGACCAAAAAGCTCTATTTTTGTCTCATCAGACCACATGACCTTCTCCTATTCCTCCTTTGGATCATCCAGATGGTCATTGGCAAACTCAGACGGGCCTGGACATGCGCTGGCTTGAGCAGGGGGACCTTGCGTGTGCTGCAGGATTTTAATCCATGACGGCGTAGTGTGTTACTAATGGTTTTCTTTGAGACTGTGGTCCCAGCTCTCTTCAGGTCATTGACCAGGTCCTGCTGTGTAGTTCTGGGCTGATCCATCACCTTCCTCATGATCATTGATGCCCCACGAGGTGAGATCTTGCATGGAGCCCCAGACCGAGGGAGATTGACCGTCATCTTGAACTTCTTCCATTTTCTAATAATTGCGCCAACAGTTGTTGCCTTCTCACCAAGCTGCTTGCCTATTGTCCTGTAGCCCATCCTGTAGTCCTGCAGGTCTACGATTTTATCCCTGATGTCCTTACACAGCTCTCTGGTCTTGGCCATTGTGGAGAGGTTGGAGTCTGTTTAAGTGTGTGGACAGGTGTCTTTTATACAGGTAACGGGTTCAAACAGGTGCAGTTAATACAGGTAATGAGTGGAGAACAGGAGGGCTTCTTAAAGAAGCCCTAACACGTCTGTGAGAGCCGGAATTCTTACTGGTTGGTAGGGTACAATGTGATTTTCTGGATTTTTGTTTTAGATTCCATCTCTCACAGTTGAAGTGTACCTATGATAAAACACATTACAGACTTCTACATGCTTTGTAAGTAGGAAAACCTGCAAAATGTGTATCAAATACTTGTTCGCCCCAGTGTGTGTGTATATATATATATATATATATATATATATATATATATATATATATATATATATACATATCACAGACAATGAAAGCAATTTGTAAAGATTTTAATGAACAAAATAGTACTCAGAGATACAAGTGTGGGTTTTGTCTGAGCGGGGAATCTCCTGGCTGGTCCGAGTACCGAGGCGAGCCGAGGGGGAAGGATTCAGGTCGTACGAGACTTGAGGCAGACAGGCAGGGAAGAGTTCACAGAAGTTTCCACAGGTGGAGGATGAGGCTGGACGGTGAGGCTGGAAGCTTGTAGGCACAGCGGAGGAGGCAGCAGGTCTGAGCGGTCACTGGACGGAAACACAGGGGAAGTATGAGCTCAGGAGAACAAAGACAAAAGCTAGGGGGCACAAGACAACACGGACACAACTTTGAATAAACAGAGAACTCAGAGCCAAGTTACGAACTGGCGCCAAAGAGGTGATCAGCCCGGGTTTAAGTATTGCTGGAATGAATCTTGGAGATGAGCTGAAGCTGTGAGGAATGGCTGTGCAGTGTCGATTCGGCCACGCCCCTTGACCTACTTTCCTCTGAACACACCTCCAGCACTCCAGGTGGAAAACACAGATACACACAGACAAACAGAACAAAAACACCCAAAACAGGGCGGAGAGAGAGCTGCCCATAACAGGTATACTGTGTTTTGTTTTCCCTTTTATTTGATTATTTCCTAGTTGATTACAAAATGTTTTGTATGTGATTGTCAGTGATATGACGGAGGGAGGGAGAGAGCAGGATGGAGAGAGTGGACAAAGAGAGGGACCTGGAAGAACCAGGTGAGAAAGTGGACATATATTGTATGGGCAAAAACATTTAAAACACTTAAAATATTCCATTCACATTATATTTACATATGCATTTCATGGAGGACTAGGCTCTTAAGAAAAAGAGATGTTGTATATTTTGTATCTGGTTCAGAGGCATTATTAGATTAGATTATTCATCATTTAGCTGTATAACCATATCAGTTTCTATCAATGATATAAATGAAAAAGTTGAAAATTAACAGCAGAAAAAAACATGAATAATCCTGTCTAAAAATATGTTAAGGCTTATTTTACCAGTTCAAGGTACTGTATGTGCAGCGGCGTAGCTCCACATTCTGGGCCCTGTAGAAAGGCATTTTCTATGGGCCCCTCCCTGCATCCACACCTATTCATTCTAGCATCTTTTTGGGCCCTCCTGACATGAGGGCCCTGGGTACTCAGTCCCCTTTCCCCCCCCAGTCGGATGCCCCTGGGTATGTGTGCTGCAATAATCATGCTTTGTAGTTGCCATCTTTTTTCACAGCAGATGAATTGAATCTGTTGATAGTTTGTCATAATTGCATGTCTCAATCTGTCTATTTACTTCCCCAAAACTCACAAGAAGTCATGATTTAAGGGTTAAAAAAAAAGATCTCACGGGGGCATGCCCCCAGACCCCCCTAGCTTAACTGCTATCAACTTTTCATTAGGGGCTGAGCCCCCCCAAAGGTCAGATCCTAGAATCGCCCCTGACTGTAGATGAGGGGTCCATCCACACTTTGAGGGCCCGTAACTGAAAGGTTCTGTGATACACTTTAAGGTTAGGAAGGGCCAAGCCTCCCGTGTTTGAGGTACGTTGCAGGGTACAGTATTTTAGCCTGGGTTGTTTATTATTCCAAATATACTGTTGATATACTATCAAGTTTCTTCCAGAAATTTATTGGTGGGGGTTTTTCCCCACTTTTTTAAACCTTTTTTTTTTTTGACATTTTGTCAATTGTTCAATGTTCTTGTATCATTCTCCCCCCAAAATGCTATGAAATTGAATAAAACACCCAAATTCAATGAAAGTAGTGAACTGATCATTTATTTTATGGAACCATCCACTTTATTTATTTATTTATTTTTGACAATGTGGTTATATGACTGTGATATAGAAACTTTTTGAAAACGGGTCAAATTTGACTTTTTGGACAACTGGAGGGTTAAAACACTCCTGGGACATGAACTCCCGTTTCCTCTTGTGTTTCCTCCTGATAATAATAGAAACAGATGTTGCAACGTACGGTACAATCACAGGAATGTCTGTACATACTCCCGACGGTCCCCGGGGCGCCGACACCGCTGCCTTCTCCAGGAAACGGCAGCGCTCAGCGCTGCAGAGAGCCGGAACAACAACACTGGCAGATTTATGATATAACTAGGGTTGGGTATCGTTTGGGTTTTTTCTGATACTGGTGCTAAAACGATACTTTCAAAACAGTGCCGGTGCCTAAACGGTGCCTGAACCGATACTTTAAAAAAAATAGGGTAATAGGGAATAGGGTATTTTACAATAACTTTGAATGCACCACAAGGCTTACTAGTTTCAAGTTAACGCACGTGTGTGTTTTTTTTCCGACAACGGCAGCTGCAGACTGCTTAATGTCCTGCTGTTGGAATCCTCTACAGTGAAACACAGCCACACTTTACACCGTTTAGCTGTCAGCATTATAATGTGTTTAATCCAGCTGCTAGCTAACGGTAGGCTAACGTTAACCACCTGTGTGACACAAATCAGTCTGCAGTGTCTCTCTCCTCTGTGCCATGTTGTAAACTCAGATGGACACACACGCACACACACACACGCACACACACACACGCACACACACACACACACACACGCACACACACACAAGCACACACACACACACACGCACACACACATACGCACACACACACGCACGCACGCACACACACACACACACACACACACACACACACACACACACACACCAGAAGCGGTCAGGATACATCATGGATCACGTATTAATGAACTGAAATGCAGGACAGCCATTTAGAAACTGTTGTGAATCCTCAGTGAGAAGACTGATTGGCTGCGGCTGTTGCTGGAGGCGACTCTGTCTCTTCACGGCGTCTGTAGCCACCTCCATTAGCTGACGGATCGTTAGTTCGCCGTCACCTCTCTGACGTCTGGGATGAGGCGGCCCGGTTAAAGGAGATAAATACGCCAGCTGCCCCGCGGACAATAACTGTATTTCTTCTCTCAGCATAAATACCTCCGTATAACTATGAGCTATGTGGAATCAGCAAACGTGTTTATTTCTGTGGTCATTTTCAGTCTTAACTGTGACGTTTAAACATATATAGTTAAACACGGAAAACAAACTATATGAGCAGAGCTTCTCCTTCACTTCACCTTCCTCTTTATTGTCTCCTCAGTCAGATTCCTCCATCTCTCTCTCTGTCCTCCATCGATCCGCTGAGACTGTCCCATCAGGATGAAGACAGAAGGAGAGAGATGGAGGGATGCTGCAGAGGGAACAGGAGGGAGGACAGGGTTGATAAAGTTGAAGGACATGTGGACCTTTTAATAAAAAAAACATCTTTTAAACCCAGCTCTTACAGTTTAAATCCTCCCACAGCTGAAGGGAATCACTCTTTTGGGGCTGTTTCTGCGTTTGTTAGCTATCTATCAGCTGAAGATGCACCTCGACTGTCGGCCAGCGTCGTTTGGTCTTAACAAAGCTGATTCCTCAGGATACTGCGCCGACTTAAACAGTAACTGCTGAGGAATATGCACCAAAAAAATGGGCCAGGAAATGTTCATGTTCCAGTTTGTTACGGGACAAAGAGACAGTTTTGTCAGAGAGACGCTCAATATTTGCATTGTGAGATGAGCACACAAACTCCAGTAGTTGCAGCTCAAATCAGACGATGTTTAATTTCCGGGATATCTCCAGTGCCGCCCGATGTCTTTCATTTCATGAAGAAGAGACATAAAGTCTCTTCACTATTCAGACCTGGTCCAGTGTGTTTTCTCGCCGTTTCCGTGCTGTAGTGAAGGCTGAGATGTGTTTCTCTGAACTGAAGTGACAGCTTGATTCGTCGCTACAGCAACAAGCCGAACTTTCTGAATGTCAGCAGCACAGTTTGATGCCTCGCTGCAGAACCTCAGGAGGCCGCGCGGTAAATACCGCGACCGAGTCAACCTTCAGCAACCTTTGTCTTATCTCATCTTCACTGAAACTATCAGCAGGTTGATAAAAACCTGACTCAACCTCCGAGTATCTGGAAAATTCAAAGTGCTAATTGGCACAACGTTGTTGTCAAAGCACTATATGAATATAGGAGACCGTCCTCCCCCTGAAAACGGCCACATAACTCATTTGTTCCAGCATCATTCTGACCTGTATTTATGTTTCTAGTGGCGGCGCCCTCTAGTGGAAAAGGAAACAGAGAGTTGTTTTAACTTTAGGGAACAAACTTTTCACTACCATGTATAAACACCACTAACACCAACTTATTACCAGGATTAAACTCATTTTTGGAATTCATGGTCAATAAACCTCATTTATAGGAAATGATACCTAATTCTTGAGTTAAAAAAGCAGAAATTATGAATTATTTAGACTCATATTAAAGGAAGGATAATTACAGAAGGGTAAATGTCAACGTTCAGTCTGGTTTTTAATTCTTTCTTTTTTCAAATGCTATTTTTTTTAATAAAATGTGGTGGAAGTTTTCGATGCAGCAGGTGTAGATGTTTTAAAATAGGAAGGTGAAACAAAATAAGGACAGTCGAAGACTAAACCAAGTTAGGTTTTTGTATTTTATTATAAATATATTTGCAAATATAGGAGTAACACAATTTCACAAAAGGCACAGCAGCCCGTGTGGAAAAGTGTCTTCAACGAATAAGAAAAAGCATATAGTATATATGCATCTCCAGTGCGATAGAAAGACATGCCCCCCTTTCTAAACATGACTCAACATTTCTTACAATAAAACATAGTCAGACATCCAGGAGCCACTTCACTTCACCCCCTCTGTACCACTTTCTACCCAAAGGGTTAGACATCCCGTTAATCTCAACTATGTGAGAAGTCTCAACTATCCAGGGAGAAATAACAGAGTTCAGGGTGACCTTGTAGCCCCTATCTGTTCAGCGTACACGTTACGTTCCCAGACTTTGTGGCTCTTACTTTCAACATGTGAGAATAAGAAAATCTCACTTTCAGCATTGTGATACAAAGTAAAACAGAAATAAGACAAGAATATAAAGAATCATGTTAAATATAATTTTGCCATTACAAAAACACCCAAAATTCAATGAGAGTAGAGATCCTATCTTTTGTTGTACTTGCTAAGCGTGATGTATGGAATTATCCAAATTAGGTAATCACGTGTTTAAAACCATGACCGTCTCCCTTTGGTGTCGTTATTCAACGTGCATGGTAGTCAAACAAAACTACGTTACTCGCCACATACTGAACACTTGGTAAACAAAACTACCTGAAACCACTTAGGGTTAGGAAAAGATCATGGGTGGGGTTAAAGGAATTAGGTTTTTACATAACTAAAGTGACACATGGGAACTTAATTCAGTAGTTTCGGTGTCTAAAATGGGACTGTTTCACAACGTTAATTGGATCAGATCAGTAACGGCACCTTTTATTGGTGTGCAGGTAAACATAGTCAGTGTTTCCTAACGCAGTTTTGTTGACCCTGGCACCAAATACACACAACACAACTAAATACACACAACACAACCAAATACACACAACACAACACAACCAAATACACACAACACAACCGAATACATACAACATATTTGGTTGTGTGGATTTGGTATTTGGTTGTGTTGTGTGTATTTGATCGTGTTGTGTGTATTTGGTTGTGTGTATTTGGTATTTGGTTGTGTTGTGTTGTGTGTATTTGGTTGTGTTGTGTTGTGTGTATTTGGTTGTGTTTTGCTAAATGCTGCGCATGTTTTTTTTTAGTTGCAGTGCGTTTGCCCCTGTCGGCCACCGTACATATTTCTTAATCGGAAAATGCTACATTCAGAAAAAGGATTTATTTTGAATATCCAAACAGAATATGCTGTTTCCATAACCTGAATGAATAATGGTGTAATATTGGTGTGCAGGTAAACGTGTTTCCTAACGCAGTCTTGTTGATCCCGGCGAGTCTGTGACAGCTCATCAGACTCCGTTTTGTTTCCTTCTCTGCATGTTGTAATTTCCTCCTTCTGTTGTCTAAATGAGTCCCATGGGGCGGGCCGTCCATCACAGTGCTGCTCCTTAACCTCTCAGCCATATTTCCTGCTTGACTTATTGAACAGGCTGCTCGCTGCCATTTCCTGTGTTGCCAGTAATAGTAGCCATGAAAGCCATTTGTCACGACAAGTTCACCTTCTGGAGGAAAACCCACCCCTCAGCTTCTGAACAGCTGTGGCACAGACAGGCCTCTGAAATCCATACATTTCAAATGAAACAGTCATTGTTCCCCCCAGATTAATATGTCTCCTGCTCGTAGCACTGGAAAGCCTGATGTACCTGTCAGAAGTGGGCAGAGAAATAAATGACAGACAAAAGAAACACACGTTTGAAAATGATCTCTGCTGTTCAGCTGTAAAGCCTGATCTCTGAGCGACTGGAGCAGGATTAATACCTGGACTTAACATGGGTTTTAGGTTTTTACTACAAGACTTTTCAAACACCGTGTTTATTTAAAGGTCCCATGGCATGAACATTTCCCTTTATGAGGTTTTTTAACATTAATGTGAGTTCCCCCAGCCTGCCTATGGACCCCCAGTGGCTAGAAATGACGATAGAAGTAAACCGAGCCCTGGGTATCCTGCTCTGCCTTTGAGAAAATGAAAGTTCAGATGGGCCGATCTGTACTCTCTACCTTTGTCTCTCTACATACTACTCTCTACCGTTGTCTCTCCACATACTACTCTCTACCGTTGTCTCTCTACATACTACTTTACTGTTGTCTCTCTACATACTACTCTCTACATACTACTCTCTACCGTTGTCTCTCCACATACTACTCTACTGTTGTCTCTCTACATACTACTCTACTGTTATCTCTCTACATACTACTCTCTACTGTTGTCTCTCTACATACTACTCTCTACCGTTGTCTCTCTACATACTACTCTCTACCGTTGTCTCTCTACATACTACTCTCTACCGTTGTCTCTCTACATACTACTCTCTACCGTTGTCTCTCTACATACTACTCTACTGTTATCTCTCTACATACTACTCTTTACTGTTGTCTCTCTACATACTACTCTCTACCGTTGCCTCTCTACATACTACTCTCTACTGTTGTCTCTCTACATACTACTCTCTACTGTTGTCTCTCTACATACTACTCTCTACTGTTGTCTCTCTACATACTACTCTCTACTGTTGTCTCTCTACATACTACTCTCTACTGTTGTCTCTCTACATACTACTCTCTACTGTTGTCTCTCTACATACTACTCTCTACTGTTGTCTCTCTACATACTACTCTCTACTGTTGTCTCTCTACATACTACTCTCTACTGTTGTCTCTCTACATACTACTCTCTACTGTTGTCTCTCTACATATTACTCTCTACTGTTATCTCTCTACATACTACTCTCTACTACTATCTCTCTACATACTACTCTCTACCGTTGTCTCTCTACATACTACTCTCTACCGTTGTCTCTCTACATACTACGCTCTACTGTTGTCTCTCTACATACTACTCTCTACTGTTGTCTCTCGACATACTACTCTCTACTGTTGTCTCTCTACATACTACTCTCTACCGTTGTCTCTCTACATACTATCTACCATTTGTCTCTCTACATACTACTCTCTACTGTTGTCTCTCTACATACTACTCTCTACTGTTGTCTCTCTACATACTACTCTCTACTGTTGTCTCTCTACATACTACTCTCTACTGTTGTCTCTCTACATACTACTCTCTACTGTTATCTCTCTACATACTACGCTCTACTGTTGTCTCTCTACATACTACTCTCTACTGTTGTCTCTCGACGTACTACTCTCTACTGCTGTTTCTCTACATACTACTCTCTACTGTTGTCTCTCGACGTACTACTCTCTACTGTTGTCTCTCTACATACTACTCTCTACCGTTGTCTCTCTACATACTATCTACCATTTGTCTCTCTACATACTACTCTCTACTGTTATCTCTCTACATACTACTCTCTACCGTTGTCTCTCTACATACTACTCTCTACTGTTGTCTCTCTACATACTACTCTCTAAAGTTGTCTCTCCACATACTACTCTCTACTGTTGTCTCTCTACATACTACTCTCTAAAGTTGTCTCTCCACATACTACTCTCTACCGTTGTGTCTCAGAACAAGAAAAACGATAGAACAATGAAAACACTCGGCATCATCTTGACCTTAAAGATGCCTTTAAAGAACGGTGGTTTTGGTTAGTTTCATGTCAGTGTGTGTCAGATGGTTGAATAACATCTTGGTCTCAGTCTGTCAGGCTGTGTGATGAATGTGTGTTGGATCGTAGCGCCAGGATGGAAACAGAAATAAGGAATCTGAGAGCAGAAACACGCCATCCATCTAAAGTTCTTCTGTTTTTAAATTGCTGCAAGACTTTACTGTAAACAAGTGTTGGTCTCCGTTTTTTAGAGCTGACACACTGAAGAATCATAAACCTTTAAAAGAGATGAAGAAATAGTTTTTCCACGTAACCTTTATTCATAACGGCAGTTTCAAAGTGTCGCTGCCATAGAAGATTCCCCTTTTCTAATACTTGAGTCTACAACAAAACTACAACTCTTTACACTTTGGTCTCTGTCATTCATGGTCATCGTCGGCTGTAAATTGCTTCGTTGTACCGCTCGCAGCAGAACAGAATCGGCCATCAGACACTTTGAAAAGCCTCGGACCAAAACATCCGAGTCAGAGGCTGCAGTCCTCAAAATCCCACAATACTGCTTCCTTGCTTTTAAAATGCTTGTTCATATATTTATTGACGCGATGACTGTGCACGAGTGTATGTTAGAGTATTATTTTGTGTATTTATTATCTTTATATTCCGGTACAGCACAGCAAATTGTGTTGTACATAAGCTTGTGCAATGACAAAGTCTGTTCTATTATATTCTTTCAGGTGATGGACGGAGTTGACGTTCTGCTGTTTGGTCGCTATATTGAATTTGCTTCAAAGTAGTCTATATCCACAACGTTCTACTTCTGGGATTGCTCCGTTGTCGCTGGAAAATCCAGATGTCCGTCCCCTTCCTCTTCCTTTGTGTTGGCGTTCTAACCTCTGTGAGGACTATGGTTAACTGCTCCTCAGATCTCTTCAGGGTAAATCCAGACAGCTAGCTAGACTATCTGTCCAATCTGAGTTTTCTGTTGCACGACTAAAACTACTTTTGAACGTCCACATGTTCCACCAAAACAAGTTCCTTCCTGAGAATATTTAACAGAGGCACCGTGGCTCCGTCCGGAGCTTAGCACCGCCCACGGTGATTGTGATTGGTTTAAAGAAATGCCAATAAACCAGAGCACGTTTTTCTCCCATTTAGGAATGCTGTGTGGACAGACCTTCCTCTACAGCGCTGTGGAGGAAGGTCTGGCAATGCGAGACTAGCTTTAAAACAACAAAGTCTCTGCCTTCCACCCAGCTCTCCATCTTTATTTTCAATGATCTTCGGTGGAATTTGAATCAGCAGCTTTGAGTTGAGAACCCTATCGCTGTAACCTTCAGGCTTTTTGTTCCTGTGTGCTGTCACAGAAACACTTAATGAACTGCAGGCCTGACCTCTTGCTCTCTACACAAACGTGGAAATGTTAGACCTTGGCATTTCCAAAAGAAAATGTTAACACACTGTTTGTCACATCCGATGGCTCTGTGGTGACTTTAACAGGCTGTCCTTATGGTTTTAGTTTTTTTTCATAATTTGTTCACTGTCTGTGTGTAGAGAATACAGAATATGTATGCCCTCTGGGCTGTGAGTATTTCTGCTGCAGCAGTCAAACGGAGGCTGATACATCTGCAGTGACAGGTTTGAAACAACAGGCGAGGAAGATAAGTGAGGTTGGCGTGAAATATGATTGAAGCACAGCCTTCCCCTCGCCGGTGATTCAAAGAAGCATGGCACAAAAAACTCGTCTCCTCCACACAAAGCATGGAAAACCCATATAGAGCAAATGAGGGAGGAGGAAGAAGAAAAAGATGATGATAGAAAAGAGCTTCCTCAGCAGTCTGAGTAAAAGTTTGAGACTGATTTGATCTTTCTTGCTGTTGCTTCTGAAATGGAAAGAAAATGTCCTGAAGGAATTATTAATAACAACTCAGACAAATATGAAAAAGAAATGGTTGTACCAGCCTGACAATTTCCCCAGGATAATCCCCATATACAAATAGGGTTGTGTATTGGCAAGAATCTGTCAGTACGATACATGGGTTACGATTCAATATGTGAGAGTTAATGCAGGACAAGTCCATTGTCTATTATCAAAGCGCTGATGGACGACGGAGAGGCCAGAACCGTCAGATGCGCAGCGAAGGTCTATTAATTCCCTGATAATTTCCTGACAATGGAGACCTTGAAGGGCATTAACCTGATTATACCATGGTCACTTGCCAAATAACATCTTTCAAGTGTTTAACAATCGACATCTAAAGTTTCTTTCCCTGGTAACACCTGAGGGTTTGACTAATACCTGGAACAATCATCCCATAAGGTTCTTATGCAATGCAAACGTTCACTGCTCCAGGAAATAGAACGGACCTTAGATATGACTTGCCACCCTTAGCAACCGGAGATATTTATAGTCCGCTCAGCTCAGATAACCCTTCAGCTCAGACAGCTACGAGCCAGAAAGCTAACGCTATGCTAGAAAGTCAATAACATTATGTACAGTTGGCAATCAGTAAATATAATGTGACATTCTGTTGACACGCCAGCTATCTAGCCATGTCATTGTCCTCAAAAAAATATCAAGACCTTCAGGAACAGATGATTCCCCATGTGTAACGTTACTGTCAGCCACAGCCTGAAGTAAAGAGCTGAAAAGCGAATGGGATGAGAGATGATCGCTGTGAAACAAAGTCAGTTCAGAGAGACAGCAGAGAGTGTAACTTACTTCTTGCAGCTTGTGTGTTAGCACCATCCTGTGGTGTTCAGAGGAAGTGTTGAAAATAACCCATTTAGTCAAGTCAAGTGGGTTTTATTGTCATTTCAACTATATACACTGTATATCCAACAACGTTTCACCATGGATCAATATAATTTAGCTCATTATTTTGTTTTCCCAGAACTAATAAGGGTGTGTCCGATATCACTTTGTCCTATATATATATATATATATATATATATATATATATATATATATATATATATATATATATATATATATATATATATATATATATATACACACACACACTACCCGTCAAAAGTTTGGGGTCACTTAGAAATGTCCATTCCACTCCATTCCAGACAGAATACCAGCTGAGATCAGTTGCATTGTTTTCAGATTACATTATGTACTTACATAATTGCAAAAGGGTTCTCCAATGTTTTCTCAGTTAGCCTTTTAAAATGATATCAGATTAGTAAACAGAATGAGCCTTTGGAACATTTAAGATCAGCCACTTCTTTCTACAACAGTCGAGAACCCTGTTGTCACACTTAATACTACGTCATCTTAAAGCGCTGCTACTCTGCTACTCTGCCTGGTGCGTTCCATACACATGCTGAAGGGTGCTTTTTGTGTCCGCTGCGCGTCGGACAGTTCACGTCTCGCCGTCGTCCATTAATACTTGACAATGGGCACCTCATCGGGCATTAACCCTTACATACATAACTAAAATAAGAATAGAAGTAGAAATACAAATACAATTAAAGAAGAAATTACAACACAAGTGGGCGCCATGTTTTATAGACCTAAACGTAATAAACCAAACAAAGTTAACCTCCGCCAGGCAACAACACCAACAACAGGTCAGAAAAATCATTTTTGTACGAATTCCGAACACAACAATCCGCCTCTTTCAATCTGTCCTGCAGCTGGGCGTGTAAATGTGCAGCGCAGGTATTTTATTATCCAAACAGAAGTGGATCATTACTAAATGATTTTAGCTTACAGGCTCACTTAGCCGCCTAACAAAGCAGAGAGTAAGCATTTAGCAGCAGATGCGGTCTATTTCACTCCTGGCTGCTTTTAGATGGCTGCTGCTGATCGTGTTGGCGCCCTCATAATCACTTTTTAATGATTTGTGTGCAGCCTGCAGCACCTGCATGTTGTCCAGACGGACCAAGATGAGCAGCAGCAGGACTACAGGCGTATCGGTCAGATAGAGTCACTGCTGCGTGTGCATATGCACAGACACTCACAGGAAAGTATACTTTTATTATGTTTTTTTAAAACCTTGATCACTTCATGTGGACGCGCCGACAGTGTTGTTGTCATTACTTAGAATTCCTCATGGGGGAGACAGAAACTACGCACTATAGCTTTAACTGTCCCTGGTCTCCCTGAGACTCTCCACCTGACTGTCCCTGGTCTCCCTGAGACTCTCCACCTGACTGTCCCTGGTCTACCTGAGACTCTAAACCTGACTGGCCCTGGTCTACCTGAGACTCTAAACCTGACTGTCCCTGGTCTACCTGAGACTCTCCACCTGACTGTCCCTGGTCTACCTGAGACTCTCCACCTGACTGGCCCTGGTCTCTCTGTTCCTTACCTGAGACTCTCCACCTGACTGTCCCTGGTCTACCTGAGACTCTCCACCTGACTGGCCCTGGTCTCCCTGTTCCTTACCTGAGACTCTCCACTTGACTGTCCCTGGTCTCCCTGAGACTCTCCACCTGACTGTCCCTGGTCTCCCTGAGACTCTCCACCTGACTGTCCCTGGTCTCCCTGAGACTCTACACTTGACCGTCCCTGGTCTCCCTGAGACTCTACACCTGACTGTCCCTGGTCTCCCTGAGACTCTCCTCCTGACTGTCCCTGGTCTCCCTGAGACTCTCCACCTGACCGTCCCTGGTCTCTCTGAGACTCTCCACCTGACCGTCCCTGGTCTCCCTGAGACTCTCCACCTGACCGTCCCTGGTCTACCTGAGACTCTACACCTGACTGTCACTGGTAACGTTAGTTGTAGTGGGTGCATTTCTATCCAACAAGCTATAAGCTAGGTAACGTTACATTATATTACACTAACATAGCAAACTTATTGTCATGACTAATTCATTAATTACTCAGCATCATTTCTATTTGAGAAAAGAACTTCATCCGATGTTTAATGTGAATAAAACAGCCTTGAACCGTCTACTTACTACACTCCTGTCACTACCTGATGTGACTGGGAGTCTAGTGCAGATCCTACAGCAGGCAGTGGACCAAACCACTGTGAGGCAAGGGAGGGGGGACTCAAAGTGTTTCTAAACTTAAAAAGCATTTTTGGGGGTTTGTATTGTTTTTCTGCTTACACAGATATTTTAAGTATACATCATTATGTTATTTACAATACACAGCATTGTTTTAATGATATTTCTAGGGGGGGACAACCCTTAGATGGGGGGGGGTCCTGACCCCCCCGACCCCCCTGGCATTTACGCCCTTGTTCACGGTGTAACGTTGGTGAATCAGGAATTCAGGATTATTCTCGCTTTGACCTTAGAAAACCATCTGAGGAAGAGGGAGTGCTGATTCAGCAGCATTACCAATATAATCTTACTGCTTACTCCTCTGACCTCATAATAGTTACACAACATCAGCACTTCAGGTCTCAGCAGCTCACACATGAAGAAGTTCACAGCTAAGTATCAGTACAGTATATGTGTGTGTGTGTGTGTGTGTGTGTGTGTGTGTGTGTGTGTGTGTGTGTGTAAGTATGTATATATGCATGTATGAATGTGGATATATACATATTTGTTGGTTTTCTTGTTCTTATTAAACTTATGAAACTAAACATGGTTCCCAGGTGTTCTCCTGCTGTTTGTCCAGGATCTGTTGGAATAAAGCGAGAATAATATAAATGTCAGATGTCCCCAGTTCAAATAGATATATGTTAAGAGAGATCCAGATCTCCAGTTACAATAATCCTCCTCTCTGCTACCCCCCACAGTGAGGTGTGTCAGCCTCGTTGTTCTCTATCCAGAGTCTGAAGTGTCTGAAGCTATCTTCACAGATAACCCCATCCAGCTTCTCAGACTGTAATTGTTTAAGGTTTAAGACCAAAGCCAGCTGGAGTGAAACAGAGATAAGGTATGACTGAGATATGAAGGAACCAGGAGAGTACCTTCCTGTTTCGCTGTCTGATAGATGTGTGTTGTAGGAAATTCATGCATGATTAAGAAGAGAAGAAAACTGGAAGGTTAGCATTAAAATGTCTGCAGATTTAGACAGGAACAGCTTCCTGTTTCAGTTTTCCTGTTTTCTGTGTCAAGTGATTAATTGATTCATGGATTACTTGTCAACTATTAAGTTAATCTCCAACTATTTGGATAATCAATTGGAGTCATTTTTTAACGTCCGTGATAAGTCGAACAACAAAAAAAGAATCACTTACTATTTTGATAATCTTGTTCATCTAACATCCTGACCCTTACCCTATCCTTCAAGGATTCTGTTACCGAAACCGTGCTGGAGAATCCTGCAATAAAAAATCAATCTGCTTGCTTATTGTGTTTGTGATTTTAGCTCTGGGGACATTTTGGTCCTTGTTCTGATTTCTCCGACGTACTCGTGCTTTCGCATTTCTTGTTCACCTGTGGCATGTTGAAATGTTTGTTGGTCGGTGTGTCGCGGTGGAAAACACGGTTCTACCACTGAGCGTTTCCATCCCAACAACAGCCCAGTAAGATGATATAGTGGGTGAAAATTGTAGCAATGTTTCCCTATGTTAGTGCACATATTTAGCGGGGGGTTTAGGCTGCTTCCCTCAAGAAAATATTCCCTTATTAAATAAAAAATGTGATTTCACATCATTTTTAACCATTATTATTAGCATATCTGTGTGTAGAACGTTGGAAGATAGATGAATTACACTGAAAAAGGTTGACCCTCCTGTTGTCCTCTGGTCCAATTTGACCCATTTTCAAAAAGTTTCTATATCAGAAATGTGGGTTTCTTTCAACCAAATTGTAAAAAAAACATAACGTGGATGGTTCCATACTCTTCACAAATAAATGAAATTATCAGTTCACAACTTTCATTGAATTTGGGTGTTTTAGTCAATTTCATAGCATTTGAAAAAAAGAAAATGATAAAAGAACGTTGAAAAAAGTGACAAAAACGTCAGGAAAAGATTCAAAAACGTGGGGGAAAAAAAACAACAAAAACGTCAAAGTTGCAGAAAAAATTGACAAAAACTTTGGAAATAGTGACAAAAAAATTTGAAAAAAGTGAAAAAAACATAGAGGAAAGTGACAAAAGTGTTGAAAAAGACGACCAAAACATTGGTATCAATATTTTGGATGGATCTGCCCACCACTAGGACCGACTACAATCATTAGATCTGACACAAGTAATTCAGTTAGTTTTCATGGTCACATAGATTTTACATTCATATGGCTCGGGTGCTCTGCCCCGCTCTGCCCCGCTCCACCCCGCTCCGCCCCGCTCCACCCGCTCCGCCCCCTGTCCTTTTGCACATGGACTATGGACTGTCTGACTACCTCTGATCACTATGCACTTTATTAATGCACCTCAACAATGCACTATATATGATCATACTGCATTCTGTCTCCACTATTATATGGACTATAGACTGATTTCTCAGAACTCTATGCTCTTTATTTGCTAATGCACTTTAATAATGGACTAACATGATCATACTGCATTCTGTGTTTTATGTCTTTTTTAAGCACTGCTATAAAGAAAAAAACACTTAATGTTTGCACTACTGGTTAGATGTCATTGTACTAGTTGTCCTTACTAGTGAAATGACAATAAAGTTGAATCTAATCTAATCTAAAATACCCTAAATTAAGTTACAAGCAGAAGTGGTAAATCACAATATAAAACACATTATTTGTTGGTCGATTGTGAGCCCGTCCTGCATGCTGCCTGTACGTTACATGCCTGCGTTTATGCAGAAATGCTGTTTTCAGCCTCTCAAATATGGAATTTCCTGCTTTTTTTTATTGTTTTTAATAAGCGTTCTCCTTGCAGGGCCAACCCATCCAGGCATGCAGCTCTGCTGCGTGTAGCTGATTATGTCCTGCCTGCTCTGTCTGTGGATGGATGACTCTCTGACAGACAGGAAGCAGACACACAGCGCTACACTGACTCTAGATGCACAAACACAGTCTGCTCACACTCAACAGTCTGCAGCTCAGCGGGTTCACAGGGATCCTGTGGTGTTTTCTTGCAAACAAACTGTGATGTCTACATACACTTTTACTCCCCGAAACACAGCGAGCCCCATGCAAGATGTTCTCGAGCGAGCGTACAAACTCAGATTTCTCCCTCAACACAGCTAAAAGTCTCGTTCCTTTGAGTTTTTTTTGCGCCAAATCACGTTTTATAGTATACTCTCGTAGCCGGTTGGCTTGTTTCTGGACTTTTAAAAAAGTGAACGGAACAATTGAACGGGGAAAAACACTTCCGGAACCAGTGTCACGCCCCCGCCTGCCGTGACTTCCGCACAATGACAGTCTGGTGTGTGTGTGAATGGGTTTTGGTTTATTTCTTCATTTTGTGATGCCTGCCGTGTGTTTGGTGTGTTTTAGTTCTGGGTCTATCTGTCTGTGTTTTGGTTTCCTCCTGCATGTTCCACAGAGTGTGGACATGCCCCCCCCCCCCCCCCCCCTGTTGATTCTCCCCACACCTGGCACCAATTCCAATCAGCACACTTGCTACTCATCCTGCGCCATCATCTGCCTTCAAATACCAGTCTGACTTTCCTCTTCCTTCCGGATTGTTGCTTACCACTGAGTATGCTTATTCACCAGCCTTCGAGTTTTGTATCTAGTCTAGTTTCTCATCTCTGTACTTACCTGTCTGCTCTGTGTCCTGACGTGACTAACTGGAAGATCTCTGTTCTCAGAAATGACCCATCTTCTGGATCCTGTGCTGCCAATAACTACGCCACGCACTGGAACATCAAGTCTGCAGCCACACTGAGGAACTAGAGTTTAGATTCTCTGCCCGAGTCCGAGCCCGACCCAAGCCGGGCTCGGGTCATTATTTTCCGCCACTATTCTTGAGCCGGGCCATGGGTAATGGATTTTTTTTTTTTATCCATTACCTTATTAGCCTAATTGGGTGTGGAAAAAGCTATGCCATAATCAGAAATATTATAAATATATAAATATATATATATGCTATATAAAAGTAACAAATGTGTACAAAAGTTAGGCTGCAGTTACAAAATGCAGCATGTGTCATGCGCGGAGTCTCCTCCTCTCGCACGCATCACACTGGGCCTGCTGGGCTGTATGGTGGAGCATCTCATCTCACCGGGCCTGCTGGGCTGTATGGTGGAGCATCTCATCTCACCGGGCCTGCTGGGCTGTATGGTGGAGCATCTTATCTCACCGGGCCTGCTGGGCTGTATGGTGGAGCATCACACCGGGCCTGCTGGGCTGTATGGTGGAGCATCTCATCTCACCGGGCCTGCTGGGCTGTATGGTGTATCTTAAGTGCAACATGAAGCTTGAAGATGTAAAGAAAAAAAGAAAAACAGGAGAATTAACTTTGAGGTAAACTGGGCTACATTGTGTCTCCCCCCTCTGCAGCACTGTTGTCGGCCAGTGGGTCAGCATGCAGACCGTGGTGAAGGACAGTATTAATCAGGTGATGGAGACCATGATGAAGGACAGTATTAATGAGGTGATGGGGACTGTGATGAAGGACAGTATTAATCAGGTGATGGAGACCGTGATGAAGGACAGTATTAATGAGGTGATGGAGACCGTGGTGAAGGACAGTATTAATGAGGTGATGGAGACCATGGTGAAGGACAGTATTAATGAGGTGATGGAGACCGTGATGAAGGACAGTATTAATGAGGTGATGGGGACCGTGATGAAGGACAGTATTAATCAGGTGATGGAGACTGTGATGAAGGACAGTATTAATCAGGTGATGAGACTGTGATGAAGGACAGTATTAATGAGGTGATGAGACCGTGATGAAGGACAGTATTAATCAGGTGATGAGACCGTGATGAAGGACAGTATTAATGAGGTGATGGAGACTGTGATGAAGGATAGTATTAATGAGGTGATGAGACCGTGATGAAGGACAGTATTAATCAGGTGATGGGGACCAGAAAGTCTCCTATATGGTTCCAGGTCTTTGATTATGTTGCTGCCTTGATCTGGTCCCCTCACTATTCAGCTGAGGGAGCAGCTATAGGGTCGAGCTAGAGGTTAGAGGTTTTTTAATGTTTCTTCCTTCAGATCATTTGTGATCCGTTCTGAATAAACTAACAGCTGTTTACGTGCTTCGTCCTTGTTGCATTATTCATTAAGATCATTCTGAACAGATTTCTGGAGTTCAAACAACTCTGAGTTGTAGTTGAGAACGTCAGTTATAACGGCCCACGTATTAAAAATAATGTAGGTTTAAATCGGGCTCGGCTCATAATTCCAGTTAATGTGTCGGGCCGGGCTCGGACGCAACGTGCACGGGCTCGGGTAGGGTCGGGCTTGATTTTTTGGGCCCGATCTAAGCTCTATGAGGAACACAGCCCAGCACCCCTTCTGCCAGCCCAGCCATCTTCGGACCCAGCACCCCCACTGCCAGCCCACGCTCACAACTTCAATAAAATAAGATTCTTTACCACCTACTCCAGTCTGCGCCTGTGTTCTGTTTCCCAATCCTGACAACCAGAGCTGTTAAAGAAGTGAGCGGTCACTGTTGAGCTCTATAGAGCTGGCAATGTGAGAGTCTCCTCTGGGGAACATCTGTATCACATTTAATGACAATCCATCAAGATATTTCAGTCTTGACCAAATTGGAGGAGTGACACACCAACAGATATATAAATAATGTACAAACAGAGATAGAAAATAAATTTTTTTCTCCTGGGGTCCGTTTCAGGAAGGAGGTTTAACAAACTGAGTCTAACCCTGATGTCTGAGTTGATTTACCCTGAGATGGAAACTCTGAGTTTTTGGTTCCAGAACAGCTGATATGAGTTGGTTCAATCAACTCAGAGTATGTTCACGCACGTGCACCACCACAATAAAAAGGCAGCATGAATGGAGCCATGATACTACGATTCACCATGGTAACAACCACAAACAAACTGGTCGGCAGAAATACTCATGAGCACACACAGCGAGTTTGAACATGTATTTAGTTAAAAAAAAAAAACACAGCGGCTGCTGCAAAAGAGAGAGAATTTGCGTGGGAGAAAATTGCTGCTAGAGTAAATGTGTAAGTTCCAATATAGTGTATTAATATCATATTTAATCATAAATAGACTATAATATTACTGGTGAAATTGTATTAAACCTATAATCTATTTCACTTAGGTGCAATCCTGCGGGCGAAAAAGTCCTAGGCCTACTAATCCCATTCTGAGGCTGCAGCACCATCATTAATAGAATTATAATTCATAATCTTTTATTTCAAAGGGTTTACATCATTTACCTGCAATACTGTGGAACTACTTTTTAATGGCTCTTACTGGTTTGTATCCAGGGAACACTACAAAAACGTTTAAAACACGTTTCAGAGCGAGTCACACTCTTCTGACGGAGCTTTGCTACAGTGGCTTTACTAATATGCTCCGCATCACCAATGTTGTAAAGAAAACTGCCGTTCGCAAAAAAACGTAAAGCGACACACATAATGTGCTGGGATGTAGAGCTTGTCCTCGATGGGTGACGTTAGTGATATGAGGACGGATAAGGTTATATAGCAGCCCGGTCTCACGGCAGTTCGTGTAAATGTCACGTTATTTTTAATCTATTGATACGTGTTCACGGGCACTTTTTTCTCGTTTTTTTCGTGGTGGCCAGCACGTAAATGTGAAGTAATGTATTTCAATGGGAAGCATATTTCGTGGTCACAGCACGAAAATGGTAGGGAGTAGTATAAAAAGCCGAAAATCCGCGTAGGGAGGTTGGTCAGGGTGGTGGATGGGTCAAACAACACAGGACTTTCACCCAGGCGAGCGTGGATCGCGTCCCGCGTGTGGCGCCCTCTCCCTGTAGTGTTTTTCCTAAACCCAACCTCCGCCATCCCGTTATTGTGGCGCGTACCCAGCGGCTGTCCCCCGCAGCTGTCTCGCGGCGTGTGAGGCGTCCTTTCCCCGTAAGGTTTTTTATGCTGGCCACCACGTAAAATAACGAGAAAAACGTCCCAGTGAACACGTAGCAATAGATTCAAAATAACGTGACATTTACACGAACTGCCGTGAGACTGGGTTGCATATAGGATACATAACTGATAGACTGGGAAGAAAAACCATACCGCTCAAATAGGTAGGCTAGTATCTGGAAATGAAAATGCATCTATAGTCGGGGCCTCAATATCATCTCCCAACATATGTTTAGCTCCCTGAGAAGTCATACAGCTTCTTCATCAACGGGATCATTGACAAAATGAGACAAACATGTTTTAAGAAAATAAACGTTTTATAGTCTGCCTAACACGGTTAATAAACCAACACTGTTTTTGTATTCATGCAGATAACAAACTGCAGTAAAATACACCTGATACAGAATGAATGAATGTGGAAATGAAAGAGTGCTGTGTCAGAGGGAGGAGACTGAAAGAAGAAAACCTGCTCCCGACCAGGTTAGGAGTCTGAGGTGAAGTTACCATAGTAACTGACTCTGAGGTTAAGTTACCTCTCTTTCTGAAACAGAAAACCCAGAGTTTCCCCTCATCTCAGGGTTAACAAACTCAGAGTTTTCACTAAACCTGCTTTCTGACATGTTTTGCTTTTGTAACTACAAAAATAAATTCTAGTAGTCTTTGTATATTTCTGTGTTGCAGTCCTCCAGCTGGGAGTGTGTGGTCGCCTTCTCAGGACCCTGTTTTGTAGTCAGAACATGGGGAAGCAGCAGATCAAAGCCTGGACCCAAATAAAGCAGCTGCTGTCACCCATACAGAGGCTCAGTGTGGGGTCTTATCTGGGCCGAGCAGGGAGAACTTCAGCCTGAAAATACACAAATGTTTATCTGGATATTATGGGTGGCAGCTGCATCGTGAATCCTCAGCAGAGCAGCAGCTCACAGACAGTGATAATGTGACACTGATACAGTATATATCTTTATTAATCTTCTCGTCAGTCGTCTAATTCGCTATGATTGATAATTATACATTTGTGTTTGTTTTGTTTTATGACTTTTTTCAACATAATGAATAACTTAAATTTTTTTTAAAACTTTTTAATTTTTATATGTGTGTTATCACTGTAGTATGTTGAAAAAAGTTATGAAAAAGTCATAGTATAGTATCTCGGAAAAATTGATAAAAAATGTCATAGTATGTTGAAAAAGTCGAAAAAGTCACAGTATAGTATGTTGTAAAAAATTAAAAAGTCATAATATAGTATGTCGAAAAAAAATAAAAAGTCATAGTATAGTATGTCGTAAAAAATAAACAAATCTTAGTATAGTATGTCGTAAAAAAATAAAAAGTCATAGTATAGTATGTCGTAAAAAATAAAAAGTCATAGTATAGTATGTCGAAAAAACATAAAAAAGTCATAGTAAAAGTATGTCATAAAAAATAAAAAGTCATAGTATAGTATGTCGAAGAAATGTCAAAAAAAAGTCCTCTCTCTTTCCATCTGTGTGCATCCATGTTCCAGAAATGCTTGTTACTAACCTAGCTCTGGGGAGCTTTTTTTTCACCCAGCATGTTTCCTTGGATTAGGGTGGCACCAAAACCATGGTTGCAGCTGTCGCCGTGGTCCTGCTGCGCGCCCTGCTATGCCCTGCTACACCCTGCTACGTCCTGCTACGCCCTGCTACACCCTGCTATGCCCTGCTACACCCTGCTACGCCCTGCTATGCCCTGCTACACCCTGCTACGCCCTGCTATGCCCTGCTACACCCTGCTACGCCCTGTTACACTCTGCAGTGCCCTGCAGTGCCCTGCTATGTCCTGCTACGCTCTGCTGTGCCCTGCTATGTCCTGTAACGCCCTGCTACACTCTGCTATGTCCTGCTACGCCCTGCTACACCCTGCTACTCTCTGCAGTGCCCTGATACGCCTTGCTACATCCTGCAGTGCCCTGCTACGTCCTGTAACGCCCTGCTGTGCCCTGCTACATACTGTAACGCCCTGCAGTGCCCTGCTATGTCCTGCTACGCCCTGCTGTGCCCTGCTACATCCTGTAACGCCCTGCAGTGCCCTGCTACATTCTGTAACGCCCTGCAGTGCCCTGCTATGTCCTGCTACGCCCTGCTACATCCTGTAACGCCCTGCAGTGCCCTGCTGTGCCCTGCTACATCCTGTAACGCCCTGCAGTGCCCTGCTACATCCTGTAACGGCCTGCAGTGCCCTGCAGTGCCCTGCTACATCCTGTAACGCCCTGCAGTGCCCTGCAGTTCCCTGCTACGTCCTGTAACGCCCTGCAGTGCCCTGCTACATACTGTAACGCCCTGCAGTGCCCTGCTACATTCTGTAACGCCCTGCAGTGCCCTGCTACGCCATGAACTACTACAACTACTATTTCTAGTCATAATTCCATTATCTTTATTGTGACTATTATTTAAATTTTTTTCGACATACTATACTATGACTTTTGTTTCAATGAGAACCAAAACACAGAGACACCCGTAGTCGGAGGAAAACCTTTACCTCTGGAATGATAAATGAAAATGAAATGAGGTCCTTATGAAGGCTTGAACAGTAAAATAACAACAGAGAAGAGGCAGATCTTACACAGCGTTTTGCTGTTTCCATTTATGGTGCAAATGTCTTTATTCATGCAAAGGAAATTATTCTCCTGTATTGTTCAAATACGTTCTGTGTATTGTATCGTTGAAAACGATCGCTATGACAATTTTTCAATTCTTTTAACAGCTTTTCTAAACTCTTAACGCACCAACACACCTACAATTGGCAAAACAGTTCATTTCATGCTCAAAATCACACATTGTAAACTAAACTCCAACACTGATTTTCAAAATACAATAATACACTAATACAATGTACTATGTTGTTGGGTTTAGTAAATGCATGCATTTTGTTTCATTTGCTGCAGAAATTCAATACAAAAAATTAATGACCCATCTCAGAGTAGCTTTACAGAATGTACGGTGTAAGAAAAACAGAACAGAAGACAGAACTCGTCTTCCTCTCCCTCGTGCAGGCATTTTCCTCCTTTCTTTGTGTTCATCTATATTGTTTAAATAGGACCTCTTTACTCTATGTCCTACCATATGGTCATGAGGTTGAAAGAACCTCAACACCTGAGTGTGTTTCCTAGAAGGGAATCAGCTGTGATCCATCATTTGCATAACTTCAATCAGCTGTTTCTCAGTAGCAATGGAACAAAATCCAGGGGATATATTTGTGTTTCAGTTTACAATATGAACAGCTGTTCACTTTGACTTTAGCCTATAAGTTAGGTTTAGAACATGATGTTATCTGTTCTGACATACAGAGTGAAAGCATTTGTAAATGGGTCAGTAAAGATCCATTGTTCTGGTCTTGGTGGAGCTTGTGTGTAAAAAAACTTCAAGCATTTTAAATGTGTGTTAACTGTATGCATTTAGTGTCAAAGCAACAAGAAATGTGTTCATTGTACAGCCTACACAGACAGATGTTGTGCTAACTGTGTTACCAGTTTAGGAAAGTTGATAAAAGTATTGAAAAAGGTGTCATAGCGATCATAAAAAACTAAGTTCAGGGGTGCTGCGTGCATTGTGTTTTTGTTTTATCAAGTACTTTAGTAAGGAAGGATTTTGGTTTATCCTTTTGTTTCTGAAAGTTGTAGTAGTAGTCTTCATTTTGAAGATCTCTTTTTGTTATATTCCGTTTTTGATATATATATATATATATATATATATATATATATACAAACTGTATATTCTGTACACATATGTATATGTGTAATCTCCGTGTTGCGTCAGCTCTCTGCATCGCTAACAGAGAGGCAGATTGACGGGCTGGGGGCAGATTGACGGGCTGGGGGCAGATTGACGGGTTGGGGCTGGTTGTGTTCTCCCAGCAGACAGAGATTCATCAGGCGACAGGGAGTTCTTCCTGAAGTCAGCGGAGTTGCTCTGTCACATGAACACCGACTGGAACAGAGTTGTTGCTCCCGGCGGGATCGTAGCACGTCTGTCACACTCACTACTTAGCTGTTCATTAAACACCCAGAGTCAGGACTTTTATCATGTGTCAGGAAACTACTAGTCTCTCATGTCCAGCCCTATCTCCACAACACTGTGGAGGAAGGTTTGGCCACACCACAGATGTATTCTGGGATAGGAGAATAAGCTCTCTGGGTTGTTTGCATTTCTTCTTTCTTCACAGTCGTCTTGGGTGGCGCTGCAAACCTCATTGGCTCTTACCAGTGTATCTATGGCGGGATTGCCGTGGAGGAAGTCCCAAAAAGTCCCAAAAACCTCCTAGTTAGAGAGAAAATGACCTAACATATTCTTTATAAAACCTCCCAGTTAGAGAGGAAATGACCTCAACATATTCTTTATAAAACCTCCCAGTTAGAGAGGAAATGATCTAACATATTCTTTATAAAACCTCCCAGTTAGAGAGGAAATGATCTAACATATTCTTTATAAAACCTCCCAGTTAGAGAGGAAATGATCTAACATATTCTTTATAAAACCTCCCAGTTAGAGAGGAAATGATCTAACATATTCTTAGTAAATCTTTACAATCATTCCCTGAAAGAACCGAGCAGACCTGACTTGTTGTAACATTCACATCTTCTTCTAAACTTGATATTGGGGTTTCTCAAAACGGAGTTTTGCACGGCGAGGAACATTCGAGATGATTGTCCATTAAATGAACTGTTGTCAGTCCAAACAGGGAACTCTAACAACATATAAAACATAGACTCCTTTAATAAAGCTAACAGTCAGTTCCCACCTTCCGAACGGCTCTGGTTCTGGAAGTGTCTTTTCCCGTTCAATACCTCCTTCGCGGTTTCATTAAATGCTTTTATAAAGTCTGGAGCCGAGCCAGCCAGATACTACATGAACCCTGACCATAAAACGTTGAATTCGGCACAAAAGAACATTTTAAAGATGGCAAAAAAAATGGCAAAGGAACACGTACAGAAACGATCATAGACTTGAATGGTAGCAGCTCTGTGTAGCCATTCCAGGGTTCGGTAAAACATTTCCATGGTAACAGCGAGCTTTGGGTTTCATGCTGTTCTGAATCACTGGAACACCTCGAAGCTTTTTCCCTCCAGAACATGTCGATGCTCTTTGTCCTCTTTGCTCTTATCAGCGTTGAATATCAGAGCCAACGTTGGCACACAACCTGAGTCAGGACTCTGGATGTTTCTGAAGTTATTTAGCAGTGACACAGTAAAGCAGCAGAACAGAGGAAGTACAGGGGAAATAAGGACAGAGTGAGAACTCATTGGTATGCTCTGGATGATCCCGAAGAGGAAAGCCAACAGTGTGTTGTGTATCAGCAAGCATCTAATATGTAGAGACACACTCTCGGATCATGTGTGTGTGTGTGTGTGTGTGTGTGTGTGTGTGTGTGTGTGTGTGTGTGTGTGTGTGTGTGTGGGTATGTGTGCGTGTGTGTGCGTGTGTGTGTGTGCCTGTCTTTGTGTTTGTGTGTGTGTCTGTCTGTGGGTCTGTGTGTCTGTGTGTCTGTGTGTGTGTCTGTGTGTGCACATAAATCTTAATATGTAAAGTAACTAGTAACTAAAGCTGTAACAGATGACTGTAGCGGAGTAACTAAAGTAACTAGTAACTAAAGCTGGAACAGATGAATGTAGCGGAGTAACTAAAGTAACTAGTAACTAAAGTAACTAGTAACTAAAGCTGGAACAGATGAATGTAGCGGAGTAACTAAAGTAACTAGTAACTAAAGCTGGAACAGATGAATGTAGCGGAGTAACTAAAGTAACTAGTAACTAAAGCTGGAACAGATGAATGTAGCGGAGTAACTAAAGTAACTAGAAACTAAAGCTGTAACAGATGAATGTAGCGGAGTAACTAAAGTAACTAGTAACTAAAGCTGGAACAGATGAATGTAGTGGAGTAACTAAAGTAACTAGTAACTAAAGTAACTAGTAACTAAAGCTGGAACAGATGAATGTAGCGGAGTAACTAAAGTAACTAGTAACTAAAGCTGGAACAGATGAATGTAGTGGAGTAACTAAAGTAACTAGTAACTAAAGTAACTAGTAACTAAAGCTGGAACAGATGAATGTAGCGGAGTAACTAAAGTAACTAGTAACTAAAGCTGGAACAGATGAATGTAGTGGAGTAACTAAAGTAACTAGTAACTAAAGTAACTAGTAACTAAAGCTGGAACAGATGACTGTAGCGGAGTAACTAAAGTAACTAGTAACTAAAGCTGGAACAGATGACTGTAGTGGAGTAACTAAAGTAACTAGTAACTAAAGCTGTAACAGATGAATGTAGTGGAGTAACTAAAGTAACTAGTAACTAAAGCTGTCAGATGAATGTAGTGGAGTAAAAAGTACAATATTTCTCTCTGAAATGTAGCGGAGTAGAAGTAGAAAGTGGCATGAAAAGAAAAGACTCAAGTAATGTACAAGTACCTCAACATTTGGACTCAAGTACAGTACTGGAGTAAATGTACTCAGTTATACTC
>NC_135858.1:37103116-37145616 GCF_031162955.1 Sander vitreus | reverse complement strand
TTAGTTTCATTAAAAACATGAACACTGCTGCACCTCACATTTTAATGTAGTATTGACAGTAAGTCTCTTAAATTCACTACTAAAACACAATGCAACTTAGGAAAGCTTTTTGCACAGCTCTTTTGTTGGCCAGAGTGCGTAGGATGTGACCCAAAGTAGCAGATCAGAAGCTTAGAAAAAGTCCTGCACACCGGCCATTACATAAGCAATAATTTTCTTTTGAAAAATACAACGTTTCAGGTCTCAGACCTTCATCAATTAAGGTGACACTTCACCTCAACCCCATGGCAGCTAGTTTGGTTCATTCGACCGGGGTCCGGTCCCGCGGGACCGGGAACCGGCCCATCCGAACCGCCCGGCCCCCCAGACTCGGGGGCCGGCCGACGCGGACAGGAACGGACCAAATGACCCTCCTCCCCACATCCAAAACACTTCATGGAATCAGAAGTCACAAAAACAACATAGCTGAAGCCTTCCACTTTAAAACTGAACGTTAGATTTAGATCAGCCGCGTTGTCTTTCAGAGTCATGAAGACTTGTCTTCTGTGACACACTACGTGCTTGAGTTTCGGGGATTTACAACCTAACAGAACCATTTTAATGGGAGACATCAGCTGGCCGTACCGTGACAGCTCTCTGGCCAAATCCTCATTTTTAATAAACGGAGGAACGTTTGAAATCATAATTCTTTTAGCTGGGCTCACCAGCGGGAGAACCGG
Source organism: Sander vitreus (assembly GCF_031162955.1). Taxonomy (NCBI): domain Eukaryota; kingdom Metazoa; phylum Chordata; class Actinopteri; order Perciformes; family Percidae; genus Sander; species Sander vitreus. Next base: position 37,144,897 of record NC_135858.1, on the reverse strand, counting down.
GGTGAAAGTATCACGGATAACAATTCCTCTTTCTACCACAGTCTCAACCTTCGCCACATCATCCAAGAAAATCACCACTGCCTTGTTCATTCGTGAGGCAGACTTCACACTGTCAAACCCCACCACCTCCCCGACAGCATAGCTGGCCTCCTCCACTGAACAGCCGACATGCGGGGAAATCCTCACCGCATGTCGGCGTGTCAGCTTCTCAAGCACCGCATGGTGCACGCCAAACACGGGCATAATGCCCGGCTGACACCCAAACTACCTGAACAAAACCCACCACCAACTAATAACTAACAACTACACAACAAGATAAACACGTACAAAACCCCAAATAAACAGAAAAAACAGAGATAGAAACTCACACGCTCCGTAGACTCACTCAGCACTCACACTCACACATCCGCTCAGAGAGAGAGAGAGAGAGAGAGACAGAGAGAGAGAGAGACACAGAGAGAGACAGAGAGAGAGAGACAGAGAGAGAGAGAGAGAGAGAGAGAGAGAGAGAGAGAGAGAGAGAGAGAGAGAGAGACAGAGAGAGAGAGACAGAGAGACAGAGAGAGAGAGAGAGAGAGAGAGAGAGATCCGGGGCTATTCATAAAACATTTGGGGCAAAATCGTCTGATGCCGCCTCTGGTTGTATTTGTCTCTTGGTTTGGGCCACACAGGGACGAACCTCTGTAATTCTTTATCCTCTGCATGTCTTTCTGTCTCCTTCCCTGCTGATGTATCCGTCTCCTCCGGGAAGATTTCAGGTCAAACGACTAATCTTCCTCTTCCTGAAGATTCAGCAGCTCAGTCCTGTCTCTCTCTGTCTCTCTCTCTCTGTCTCTCTCTCTGTCTCTCTCTCTCTGTCTCTCTCTCTGTCTCTCTCTCTGTCTCTCTCTCTCTGTCTCTCTCTCTGTCTCTCTCTGTCTCTCTCTCTGTCTCTCTCTGTCTCTCTCTCTGTCTCTCTCTCTGTTCCTCTCTCTCTTTCTCATTCCATAATACAGGAGAGCGAAGGGAAGATACACGTCTTCGGCGGGTTAATAACTCGCTTTGCTCTGGATGCTTTAAATTGCTTTCCATTGACAACTGCTATCTCTCTCAGATAGCAGCGACGACCTCATCAAGTCTTACTATACGACCCCCCCCGTCTCGTTTAGATTCACAGCTTTACTGTTTCTGTGTCAAATCCCTGACATTTGTTCCTCCTGTGGCGATGATGTTCGATGCCTTCCTAAGATAACCGTTCGTTCCCATTCAAACTTTCTTAATTGCCTCGCCACGAGGTCGGGCTTATCTCAAATTAGACGTTGAGAAATTGAAATATGTGTCACCATCTGGCTTTCTTTTCTGGTCAAAAAGTGAAGATAATCTGGCGGCGGATATCTGCAGAGAGAGAAAAGTAAATCCTGGAGTTGAATATGTGTTAATTGTGTGTGTTGTTGCTTCTTTACTCACATTTTATTCTATTTTATATAGAACTACTTATATTTCCTGGTTCAGACGCTGACTTTGAAACCAGTTTAGTTTCATTAAAACATGAACACTGCTGCACCTCATTTTAATGTAGTATTGACAGTAAGTCTCTTAAATTCATAATTAAAACAAATGCAACTTAGGAAAGCTTTTTTGCACAGCTCTTTTGTTGGCCAGGTGCGTAGGATGTGACCCAAAGTAGCAGATCAGAAGCTTAGAAAAAGTCCTGCACACTGACCATTACGCAAGCAATAATTTCTTTTGAAAATACAACGTTTCGGTCTCAGACCTTCATCAGGTAAATTGACACATTCACCTCAACCATAACCTTAAATAGTTTGGTTGACTGACCAGGACCAATCAGGTCTGGCTCTTGAATGACGTCATTTATTCACAATGTGGCACTCCCATCACGGACCGTGAACAGGAAAAGGCAGAAAAAATGCCACTCGGTACAAAAACAATGGATAATCAGACCAGTTATGTTTGTGTATGTGTAATCAGAGAGGACACAGTCCATTCAAAAGTGTCATCACTTGTGCCTCCACTCATGTAGTGTACATTTGAACGTGTCCATGTGGTCTGGTGTATGTAGGTAAGACCATAAGGTAGTTAAAACAACCCATTAGCGAACATAAGAGCTCTATTCACAGAAACGACCGGGATAACCCAGTCGCGGTACACTTTAATGATCATAAACATGACATCTCATCATTGCGTTTTTGTGGCATTGAACAAGTCAGTCTTCCAAAAAGGGGGGGCAACCACGACTTCTACTAAAAAGATGGAAAGCATATTGGATATCTACTTTGCAGACCCTATCGCCAAAAGGCCTTAATGATGAACTTTAATATCACGTTATGTTAATTTGATATTTTTTCCGTATTAGTTTATCCTCAGGAACTGTTCATTGTACATGTGCATATGGACTGCTGCAATGTAATTTAACCAATGTAATGATCCACTTTTAAATGGACTGTGTCCTCTCTGATTAAGTGTAGAAAAATATTGGGCTAATGACAATGCTGATTATGAGTCTATAACATAACTGGTCTGATTATCCATTGTTTTTCTGTTCACGGTCCGTGATGGGAGTGCCACATTGTGAATAAATGACGTCATTCAAGAGCTGGACCTGATTGGTCCTGGTCAGTCAACCAAACTATTTAAGGTTATGGTTGAGGTGAATGTGTCAATTTACCTGATGAAGGTCTGAGACCGAAACGTATTTTCTAAATAAATTATTGCTTGCGTAATGGTCAGTGTACAGGACTTTTTCTAATAATTAAAACAAATAAAAGTATGATGATTTAAGAGAGTTAATCTTCCACATAAAATGCCTCCTCGTCCACCTCCTCCAAAATGTCTGACTGACCTCAGTTTCCTACATCTTTTACAGACGTTGTTGAGTGTGTGTGTGTGTTAGACTCTGGACACACAGAAAGTTAGCTTAAGTTTTGAGTACCTTATAAGTCCAGGAATTTGATCTATATATGTATTGCTGTACCATACGGTGAAGTGGAACAGGAGGGGTTGGATCTTGTGTGTGTGAGAGCTGGAGAAGATTGATCCTTGTGTTCTGGTAAACTCCAATCAAAGAAATAAAGAAGGTGCGGGAATTAATAAACTGGAGTCAGATTTGACAGGCCTTAGGGCTTTATTTTAGACATAATTCCCTACAGACATTCAGCTGCAGAGAGACACTCTTTGGACACTGAAATAGTTCTCTTATTTGATATATCCTCAAGCTAGGTGCAAGGATACAGAGAGCAGCCTTCCCGGAAGCAGTGCAGCTGAAAGCTGTTGCTAACTCTGCCCAAACAGCTGACAAATTCATGTCACATTTCCTTGTTTCCTCTCTACTCGCATTATTTCGTCCCATGTTTCTGCGCTGGGATGGACTAAAGGCCAATTTATGCTTCTGCGTTAAACCGACGGCAAGGCTACGTTTGTAGGTACGTGGAGATACCGACCCTACGCCGTAGCCTGACATGCACCTGCTAGTCAACTGCAGCGATCTATCTTAATACTGTACCAATGTCAAAGATTGTTGTTCCCATCAGTCACTTAGACACAAAAAACATAGGAAAATTGGATCCAAAACACGATAGTTTACCTTTAACTTCTTCAGGACATGAACACCTGTTTCCTGGGTGAAAGTCTTGTGTTTTTCTCCTTAACTTCTTCAGGACATGAACACCTGTTTCCTGGTGAAAGTCTTGTGTTTTCTCCTTAACTTCTTCAGGACATGAACACCTGTTTCCTGGTGAAAGTCTTGTGTTTTTCTCCTTAACTTCTTCAGGACATGAACACCTGTTTCCTGGTGAAAGTCTTGTGTTTTCTCCTTAACTTCTTCAGGACATGAACACCTGTTTCCTGGTGAAAGTCTTGTGTTTTCTCCTTAACTTCTTCAGGACATGAACACCTGTTTCCTGGTGAAAGTCTTGTGTTTTCTCCTTAACTTCTTCAGGACATGAACACCTGTTTCCTGGTGAAAGTCTTGTGTTTTCTCCTTAACTTCTTCAGGACATGAACACCTGTTTCCTGGTGAAAATGAGTGAAGATAAAAACAGAGCTGCCTCTCCTCTGCAGATTAATTCCACTCACGCAACGGCAATTTATCTCAATGTGGAGGGTAAAGACTTCTAGTCCAAAGGGTCGGGTGAGGCCGTCCAACACTGCAGAGTAATCGGCGCAGTGCGTTTACAATCTGTAGCTTTTGTTTTATTGATTATATTCAATGAAAAACAAGCTTCTCAGGAATTGAGATCGAGTGGCTCATCTTCTGAAAATTCACCCATGAAGTTTAGATATTTGTACCCATTATCTCCACAAAAGGAAGCAAGTTAAATCTAGTGGTGGAATAACTGAGTACATTTACTCCAGTACTGTACTTCAGTCCAAATGTTGAGGTACTTGTACTTTACTTGAGTCTTTTCTTTTCATGCCACTTTCTACTCCTACTCAGCTACATTTCAGAGAGGAATATTGTACTTTTTACTCCACTACATTCATCTGACAGCACGCACACACTCACACAAACAAACACACACACACACACACACACACACACACAGAATTTGTTTTTAAACCCTATTTTTTGATGCTTTTGAAAAAAATTTTAAGCTCACTTTGGATGCTTTTTTAAATTCATTTCCAGTTTCTAAAATATGAGGATTTTTCTTTACTTTTAATACTTTAAGTACATTTAGTAGGTTAAACCTCATAGCAAAGAGAAGGAAAAATGGAGACGAGACAAATTTTTTCAGGCAAAGATAAACACTGGCTTCATTGTTCCGATGGACGGTGAAATAGGTGAAATAAATATTTCTCAAGGCAATTCAAGTGAGTAAGACACAAGCACCAACACTGCTTTTTCCTCAGGGAAATATATATAAAAAATTAACCAAATGTTTTTTTTTATTTCATGTTGATACATTCTTGGACAACACCACAGAATAGTTGCATGAGTGGCCAAATGTAAATCTCTCCCACAAACATTGGCACAGAAGCAGCAAAGGGCAACATGAAGATACCGAGTACAAACAGTAGAAAACACACATGCTTCCTTTTTTTTTTAAACAAGTATGTTTTTTTTTAAATATATATCCTATTCATCTTTTTCTCCATTTCTCTTAGTTAGAAAATAAGGAACAATCAAAGCCATATTCTGCTGTGTGAGAAAGAAAGAATCAGTGGAATAAAGAAACAGAGAAAATCAAAAAACATTACAGAGTTCAGATGGGCTTCATTCACACAGCTACGTTTTGGGGTTTTGTGCAAAATGCAACCAATATGTCGTAGAAGAAACTAAAATGTCAAAAAAGCGACAAAAACTTCATTTAAAACAATTATTTTTTGGGGCATTTTTAGGCCTTTATTGACATGATATAGGAGAGCTGAAGAAATGAAAGGAGAGAGAGAGAGGGGGGAATGACATACAGCAAAGGGCCACAGGTCGGAGTCATACCTTCGGCCGCTGAGTCGAGGAGTAAACCTGGGCGCCCGCTGCACCAACTGAGCTATCCAGACGCCCAGACATGTCTGATTTTAACTGTCATGACGGATAAGAGCCAATCAGGCGGTGAGACATTTGCGTCAGAGTCGGTTGTTGCCAAAGGTCTCCACTCTGGTGTTTTGGGTTTTTTGAAAAATGGAGAATCTGTTTGTTTATGATTGCAGACATCGATCCATCTCCGTTGGTGGGACTCTAAGAGTCAGGAATATGTTCTTTTCGCTTTTTCGGCGCTTTGATCAAATTTGCAACTACCGACTTTTTTGTCTCTTTTTTCAATCTGTGTGTGAGAGTCAGTAAAAAGAGTTGTGATTAAACGCCATCACGTCTTGCCTAACAATGGAAAGAATAACATATATGGTTAAGATTTAGGTTACATCTCCACTGCTACGTTTCGGTTTAAAAAGGAATATCTTCTGCTACGTTTCCTCCTCTCATTCCCCCTGCTCTGGTGTTCCCCCTCTCATTCCCCCTCCTCTGGTGTTCCCCCCTCTCATTCCCCCTGCTCTGGTGTTCCCCCCTCTCATTCCCCCTGCTCTGGTGTTTCCCCCCTCTCATTCCCCCTGCTCTGGTGTTTCCCCCCTCTCATTCCCCCCTGCTCTGGTGTTTCCCCCCTCTCATTCCCCCTGCTCTGGTGTTTCCCCCCTCTCATTCCCCCTCCTCTGGTGTTTCCCCCCTCTCATTCCCCCTCCTCTGGTGTTTCCCCCTCTCATTCCCCCTCCTCTGGTGTTTCCCCCTCTCATTCCCCCTGCTCTGGTGTTTCCCCCCTCTCATTCCCCCCTGCTCTGGTGTTTCCCCCCTCTCATTCCCCCCTGCTCTGGTGTTTCCCCCCTCTCATTCCCCCCTGCTCTGGTGTTTCCCCCCTCTCATTCCCCCCTGCTCTGGTGTTTCCCCCCTCTCATTCCCCCCTGCTCTGGTGTTTCCCCCCCCTCTCATTCCCCCCTGCTCTGGTGTTTCCCCCCTCTCATTCCCCCTGCTCTGGTGTTCCCCCCTCTCATTCCCCCTGCTCTGGTGTTTCCCCCTCTCATTCCCCCCTGCTCTGGAGTTTCCCCCTCTCATTCCCCCTGCTCTGGTGTTTCCGAGCCCCTAAACTGGAGACATTTGGAAACCCTTCTGACCCGTTTTGGTTCTGAATCTGCGGAGGTTGTGTTTCAAACGGAGACCTTTGGCAACACCGACACTGACGCCAATGTTTCTCCTCCTGATTGGGTCTTATCGGTCACGACGTCTCGTTCTCTGAGACTTAAAGCTACTAACGTTACCATGGTAACTTCCAGCAGTGGGCGGAGTCTCCCCGCTGCCTCCTGTTTATGTCCAGTATACCAGAATGTTGATGAGATATGAGGTTTGGGCCGTGTTAGTTTAAACAGAGATTAGTTCTTCTACTGGAGATGATAACACGGTGCACCGAGATCACTTTGGGATCAAAACTCCAAAACGTAGCGGTGTAAACCCATAGCCTGTGTCATGAGAATTTCGTTATTCTTCAACTTTTTTATGGATTCAACATCGAACATATCAGGCATGCATTGACAACCTCAACATCAACACGTTTTTGTTGGATCGGCAGTCCGTGAAATCCAACAAAGCCTGGTGCCAAGTAGGTTTCTTTTTAAGTACAACACAGTTAGGGATCATCATCATCATCATCATCATCATCATCATACACCTACAAAATACTGGAAAAGTCATTGTGTATGTGCATGTGGAGAAACGAACACACCTGTAGGGATGGGATACTTTCAATATGACCACAAACATTTCAAACTGAAATGGCGTTTTAAAAACACGCCTGTTTTTTTGTTGTTGTTTTTTTTGGCTTTGTGTCGGCGGCCCGCTGAGGAATCTGATTGTTGGACTCACAAACAACGAAAGCTTCGAACAGAAAGGGAAATTCTGATGTTTCGCTCGCCGTCTCATCCGTGTTTTTTGGATAGCCGTGACATGAAAAAACCTCTTTTGAAGCGACATGGCTTCAATTCTTTCTGTTTCTCTATAAAGTGGCCATCACATGATCCACAGTATAACCGCTCTGCGTTGGCCGTTCTGTTGTTTTCCACATTCCTAACGTTAGAAGTTAAAGCTTCTGAAATATGGCTTCAAATCTTTCTGTTTCTATATAACACTGTGAGGCTCCTCCCCCCTGAGGGGGAAGAGAGGTGAGGTAAAGATACAGTGTGAGGGGGAAGAGGACAGCTGCATGCAACAACAAGAGGAAGTTAGTTATTGTGGTTTCTTCAGGTGTCAGTTTGCACCTGATTCACATCTCAACATCAACACACGAGTATACTGCGCAGGCGACAACACTTCAGGCTTCCAGTCCGTCATTGAGGCTATCATATACTGGACAGATGGACATGCCGCTTGCTGCCACGGACTGGATCGCCTATCTTCTCTTCCCTCTGTGTTGCTGTTGATTGGGTCAATTAAGTCCATGTGTATCTTGTGTGAATTTTAAGGTGAATACTGATGTGGTGAGAATGTTTTTTTTGATGTCAGTGATATGTAGTGTTTGGAGTTACTGTTAGGTGGGTTGGGGAATGCGGGAGAAACTGAGAAGTCCAGGATTGATAGAGTGACTAAAATGGCTGGAAAAATAGTCAGAGAGTTAAATGCAGTGGATAAAGTATATGATGACCATCTGGCAAAAATGACACAGAAAATAACGAGGGACCCAGGTCACCCTCTTCATGGTAATCTGACTGGTAAGGTTATAGAACGTAGTGGTAGGTTAAGGCCTCCTGTGGTAATCTGACTGGTAAGGTTATAGAACGTAGTGGTAGGCTAAGGCCTCCTGTGGCACGAACTAAGCGGTATGCTCGCTCTTTTATACCTCAGGCTATCAGACAGCACAACAAGCACTTTAAATGTACATTTCTATAATTTTTGTACTGTATTTATGCTCTCTTTTAATGGGCATTAAGGCGGGCATGAGCACTATAATTTCCATTTCTATAGATGAAATAAACTTGACTTGACTGGATCTCCTATGCCCTGGTGGAGCCGACTCCCAGACTCTGCAGTGTCAACGCTGACAAGCTCGGACTAAAGGGAAGTGGTCCTTTTCCTCCACACCGATGTGTGTTTTTAGTAGAGCCCAACCAATATCGGCATTTATAATGGCCGATAAATTAATATTTAAAAAATAAAAAGAAAACGGACGAAACCCCCTTCAACCATGTTCTGAGTGTTGGCGTTGCATAGTCTATCCACAGAGGGCGCTCTACAACCTCCCTGTTGGTAACACTTGTGTTTAACCCTTTAAGTTTCATATCTTAAGTTTGTATTTTTATACATTTTATTTATCAGAAATTTAATATATTTTGATGTTCCTCTGTTCTGTTGTGACAATAAAACAAACAAGTTTATTTTTAAACTGCATTATCATATTATTTTTAGTGAGGACTCATAAATAACTAATGTTAGGGAAATCTGTTTATGTTTGCTACGCGTTTCTGGATTTTTATTTAATATATATCGGCCGATATATCGGAATATTGGATTTATAATATTGGATATTGGATAAATCACCAAATGTTTTGTATCAATATCGGCCTTAAAAATCCTTCATTGGTCGGGCTCTACTTTTTAGCATTTGAGCTAAAGGAGTAGTTTTTAGTTGTTTAGTTGTCAGATCCAGGGGCCGACAGCGGAGCAGTCGTGGTGGCAGTATTTGTTGATGAGCGCACATGAAGTATAGGAAAGGAACGTTGTCACGTTTAGGGTTGGGTATTGTTGGGATTTTTACGATTCCGATGCTGAACCTGTACTTTTAAAACGATTCCAATTCCTAAACCGATTCTTGACAAACTGAAAGATGTAATATGTTTACCAGTGATCACGTGCAGTGAATGGTTAATATGCTTTTACGTCCGTTTTGGTGAGCCCTACATTAGCCTACATTTACGGGAGCTAGCTAACGGTAGACTACAGAGAAAGTGTGATATTTTTACGTACGTTTCAGAGCGACAGAGGGAAAATATTTCAGTCGACACATTAAGTGGAACTGAAATGAGGGGCCCCCAATGCTTCTAATCCGGTCTGATTCCTACCGGTTGCGTAGGAATAGTTTCTGGTATCTAACCCTAGTCACGCTAGACACCAGAGACTATTTTAAAGTTGCCGGTCTAGGAGCAGGCTGCCCATTCATTTTATTATTTCTCCACTAACAGCAGTGGAGCGGCCCCACGGAGGCTACTCAAAGCCTCGCAGAAGCAGACTTCCTGTGCTGGTGCCAAGGGAAACAAGGAGCTGCTCCAGGCTGGACTGGACTTTGGTATTGTTTAACCCTGGTGCAGAACATTAGACAATCCACACTTTTTAATTCATTGTCTCCTTTTTTTAGAAGAGGAGATTGTCACAGTTAATTTAAACAGAAAATAATAACATACTATTTTTATATATATTTCTAAAAATAACTTAAAATTAAGAGACTTTCAATCTGTTACAGCTGCACTCTTAGAAAAGTCCGTAGAAACACGGGCTAATATACTGTGTTAATATGAAGGAATTTTCTGTATTTCGATTTTTGTATTAACAGAAATGTCCGTAAACTCAACGGAAAAGCTACTGGTAATTTTCTGCCAGGACATTATCCTTTTTCAACGGATTTTTTTTCTTACACTGTGAAGACTGACTGCAATGGAGTATAGCAGCACTTTCTACCTGGAGAAAACACCAATAAATGCTACACAACATGATATGTTCCAGAAGCTATGTGATCCAAAATGTAAAACTTCAGCAGCCAAGATTACCCTGACATTAGCATGTAGCAGTGGAATGACTGTTACAGAGTATAGCAGCACTTCCTACAATCAGAAAATCACAGATAAAGTCTTCTAAACCAAAACCTACACAATCGGACATGTTCCAGAAGCTATGTGATCAGAAATTGGGGAGAAATGAACAACACTGACAACCAAGATTGCAGCTTTCCCTGACGTTAGCATGTAGTAGTGAAATTACAGTTTTGGAGTATAGCAGCAAAATCACCAATGAGGGCTTCGTAACCAAAAACTTCACAATTGAACATGTTCCAACAGGAATGTGAACTTGGGGATAACTTATTAACATTGACAAAAAAGATTGCAGCTTTCCCTGGCGTTAGTATGTAGCTACATGTAGTTAGCAGTGGAGCGTCGCCAATAAAGTCTTCTGAACCAAAAACTACACAACCGAACATGTTGTAGAAGCTATGTGATCCGACATTGGGTGAGAAATGACCAACAACGGCAGCCAAGATAACGTCAGCATACATGTAGCAGTGGACTGACTGTCACCGAGTATAGGAGCACTTTCTACTATCACAAATCGCCAATATAGTCTAAACTATAAACATCTTCCAACGGGAATGTGATCCAAAATTGAATAGAAACTATCAACAACATCGGCAACCAAGAGTGTCTCTGAAATATAAAAGCTGCAGTAACGTCTGATGACTTGTGTTGAAGCCTGAAGCGTTGAGGCCTGCGCAGTTTGCCCCGTGTTGGCGTTGACATGTATATCAGGTGCGATCTAGCATCTACTGTTCGCCAGCATTCGGAGCAGAGACGCAGATCATTGAGGAGATTAAGGACTTTAAGTTACTGGAAGCTTCTTTGAGATGCTGCACACACGTTTTTCCCTTTGAGAAACGTTGCCAAAGCGGACTTAAAACCAGCGTCTGAAGCAGATAACAAAGAGGGACGACATTTAGGTAAAAAACAACAACATTGACATTCCCAAGAGCTCATGGCAAGACAACATGCGTAATTAACACCTACAAAGCCACAAGTGCCTGATTTTGAGTTTCCTGCACCTTTAAAATACTTAAGCACCCAATTGCTACAATCTGCGTCAAAAATCACACTCCTTCTCCAAGTCATAACTCTGTGAAATCTAAACACACAGACATAACACACAAAATCTGAGAAAAAAAGAGGCTGCAGAACTCTCCAGTATCAATGTAATCATTATACTTCTTCCTGTTTACATCACCCAGATAAAAGTAAGACAACATGAGAGACAAAATCCATTAAAGGGACAGTTGAAACTAAAAAAAACTAGCCGATAGAGGCAGCGGTAGAGCAGCAACTCCCGTGTTCTGCGAGGTAAAATGGCAGAGAGAACAGTTTCAGTTCCCTGTCGTAAACTGAACTACTGTAACATACTTAATTAACTAACTTACCGTATAGCTACACTTCAAAAGATCTGAACTCTCTCTTTAATATGAACCTTTTTCATGTCACACCATGTTTACTAAAGCTCAGAAAGTACCATCGAAATGAAAGAGTCAAACTCTGAAACTTTAAAAAACCGCTGTACTTCATCATCACGCTGTGATCTAAAGTGTTTCTGAAAATAGGATCCCATCCCTCTCAGTAAGAAGCCGGTTGAGAAAACATGTTTTCAGGGTCTTTAAGGACATTTTTAAGTGGCAACAATCAGATCCCAGCTGGCAGCGTGAGCAAAGCCCTCAAAATCTCAAAGCGAAGAATATGGCTTTAATAAAAAAAACAATGTGCATCCAAGTAGCAAAGAGCAAAACAGAATTATCATCATCATCATCAACGTAATAACCATCGTCGTCTTTAAAAGAAAAGAAAGAAAACCAACAACCAAAGTAACATAGAAGCTATTAAGAACCACACAAGGGAGGACAGGAAGGTTGGAAAACTTGCAATTTGGAAGTACATTAAAAGACAACAGGAGGCGGGCTCCGTAGAAAGGTCACGACCGGCCGAGACGGCGGCTACGTTTGACATCAACGGCAGAGAGAGAAACAAAGTGGTGCCCCGTGTGAGGCTGCAAGGTGTCTGCCATGTTTATCCTCACGGACAAAAAGTGATTTATTTTTTATTTTCTGAACATCCTCACGTATTTTTTTTAACCCGTCTTCGCCCTCTTTGCGTCCTCGCTTCTCTTTGTCTGTCTTAGTGAATGTTTGGTGCCGTAAGTCTTTGTCCACAGGGCAGTCCCACAATGCTTTGCTTCAGCATCTGAAAGTCTGTGTGGGCAATGAAGCACATGAGACCGAACAACTAAACAACAACAGAAAAACATCCTTTCTTTCTTTGCTTTTTAGCCAGCAGGGCAGGAGACCATTCTCTCTCTCTGTTCAGTCTCTCTTGGACGCTGTTAGATCACAAGGTCGTTGTAGCTCACAAATTTCTTCTTTTCTGCTGGACCTGAACAGGAGAGAAAAACAGAAAAGAGCCTCAGTCCTAGTGTGGTACTTTCGCTGAAGGTTAATGTTCAGATGGAGGTGAAATGAGAGTTAATGATAGACGTTAATGAAATGAAAGAAGGCTTGAATTATTATGAACTCTCAAAGAGTGAAGATGGATGACGGACAGCACCGCCTCTTCATCTTCTCTTCTTTTATAATTCTGTAATAACCCACCAGACTCTATGTAAATAATCAGGACTTTTATCATTGTAAAACACACTTCTTTCAAAGTGGACAGAAACTAAATCAAACTATCAAAAGCTGTCTTGGTTCATCTTTCCACTGTTCCAACAATCACCATCACCAAACCCTTAATTCACCCATTTACATGTGGAAATATGTTGGCTCTATACACGCTAAAAGTCCTGATTATTTACATGGAGTCTGGTGGAAATATGCTGGCTCTATACACGCTAAAAGTCCTGATTATTTACATGGAGTCTGGTGGAGATATGCTGGCTCTATACACGCTAAAAGTCCTGATTATTTACATGGAGTCTGGTGGAGATATGCTGGCTCTATACACGCTAAAAGTCCTGATTATTTACATGGAGTCTGGTGGGTTTGGTGATGGTGATTCCGGGGCTGTTTCATGTTAAACTAAAAGGATCTTACTCTTTAACTAAAAGGTCTATCTCTGTAGGGATCCATCCCATAATGTTGTCAGACACTTAGAATAATAATCTGAGTCTGTCAGCAGCAACAACAGAACTTTTAGTGGACTCTAACTGCTGCTGAACATCTGTCCTGTAGGGTTATATTGTGACGGTTACAGCGTTCTCGTTCAAAAGTACTGATTATTTATTAGAAAACCTACACATTCGCAGCCCTTTGTGCCGTAAACTAAATTACGTTGTAAAGTACTCCGATCGGGGCCGAAAGAAGGTGATTGAGACATCCCTAGTTTGCATGTGATTTTAAAATACTTGTTCCAGGTCAATGCTTTTTGTAGTTTTAACACAATTATCACAGTTAGTAAAATACTTCTTGATTTCATAAACGCTTTAAAAAAGAAGGGACAAAAATGTCAGGTTAAGTGTCAAAAACGTTATAAAAAGCAACAAAAACATTATAAAAAGCACAAAAATGTTTTAAAAAGTGACAAAAACGTGAGGGAAAGTATAACAAATGTTGAGGTTGAAAGAAAACCTTTAAATGAGCAGCATTTAGTTAGGTCTACCTCCCAATTTCCCCCTGCAGCTGTGCCCCCCCCTCTAATGGACCGTTTGGCCCTCAGTGTTCATTCAGGGGCAAATGACTTTGAGCCAAAAGCCCGTCATCAATCATGGCCCGGAGATAAAAGAGAAAATGGCAGAATATGCATATTAAGGCCTGAAAGTGTCTCTGAACCTCGGTGACCGTGTCATAATGTGTCATCAGGCTGACAGGCTCGAAGGACCAATCAGGACCCCCTGTAGGACTCTGACAAAACACTCAATGCTGTTTTCAACGATTTTGTGCCTTTTTTTTCAACGTTTTCTGCTGTTTTTTGCTATGTTTCCGCTTTTGACACTTATTTTCTACGTTTAAAAAAAAGTATTTTTCTTCTTTTGACTTTTTTTGGCGCTTTATTTTATTATGTTTGTTGTTTTCTGACAGACCCAACGGTCCAATAATGACTGTTCCCCTCTGCAGGACTTCATGGATCACCATCTCCATCACATCTCTCAGTCTGTTGGCCAATGTTTTATAGTCTATACAGAGAGGAGACACAGGACGCCAGTTTCTGACCTCTTGTGGATCCCCTTTCTTTGGTAAGAGATCCCAATGTTGGATCTGAATTTAAATACACCACCAAACATAAAGGTGCAGATTCATGAGCCGACAAACACTTCTGAGGATTCAAAGGATTTAAAAACCATAGAGACTGTCCTCCGAACAAACAAAGAGACCTGAAAACTCAAAGATATTCAGTTTCCTGTCCCAGAGGAGAGAAGAAACTAGAACAATATTCACATTTAACAAGCTGACATCACACACGTTGACCTGTTTTATCATGAATGACCCAAACTGATGAATGGATTATCAGAATAGTTGGAGATTCATTTAATAGTTGACAAATAATCCATTCATCTTTGCAGCTCTTTTATTCTCTCTTATGATATCGCTCACAAGTGTTGAAGTCGGGATTTCCCAGCATGCAACATGCACAGTTTATGTCCTGATGAGGCAGGAGCACTGCAGTCAAATTAAAAGTGAAACTTTCTGTTAAAGCGCCGCCCAAATTATCAGAAATTATCTCTCTATGTCTCTCTCTGTCTCTCTCTCTGTCTCTCTTTCTGTTTCTCTCTCTCTGTCTCTCTCTCTGTCTCTCTTTCTGTCTCTCTCTCTCTGTCTCTCTCTCTCTCTGTCTCTCTCGCTCTCTCTCTCTCTCTCTCTCTGTCTCTCTGTCTCTGTCTTTCTCTCTGTCTCTCTCTCTCTGTCTCTCTCTCTCTCTGTCTCTCTCTCTCTCTCTGTCTCTCTCTCTCTGTCTCTCTGTCTCTGTCTCTCTCTCTGTGCTCTCTCTCTCTGTCTCTCTGTCTCTGTCTCTCTGTCTCTCTGTCTCTCTCTGTCTCTCTCTCTCTCTCTCTCTCTGTCTCTGTCTCTGGCTCTCTGTCTCTCTCTCTCTCTCTCTCTGTCTCTCTCTCTCTCTCTCTCTCTCTCTGTCTCTCTCTCTCTGTCTCTCTCTCTCTCTCTCTCTGTCTCTCTCTCTCTCTCTCTCTGTCTCTCTCTCTCTCTCTCTCTCTCTCTCTCTCTCTCTCTCTCTCTCTCTCTCTCTCTCTCTCTCTCTCTCTCTCTCTCTCTCTGTCTCTCTCTCTCTCTCTCTCTTCTGTCTCTCTGTCTCTCTCTTCTCTCTCTCTGTCTCTCTGTCTCTGTCTCTCTCTCTCTCTCTTCTGTCTCTCTCTCTCTGTCTCTCTCTTCTCTCTCTCTTGCTCTCTCTCCGTCTCTCTCTCTCTCTCTCTCTCTCTCTCTCTCTCTCTCTCTCTGTCTCTCTCTCTCTCTCTCTCTCTCTCTCTCTCTCTTCTCTCTCTCTCTCTCTCTCTCTCTCTCTCTCTTCTGTCTCTCTCTCTCTCTGTCTCTCTCTTCTCTCTCTCTTGCTCTCTCTCCGTCTCTCTCTCTCTCTCTCTCTCTCTCTCTCTCTCTCTCTCTTCTGTCTCTCTCTCTCTCTGTCTCTCTCTCTCTCGTCTGTCTCTCCCTCCAGAAGAAGAAAGCAGATCAAGGTCAGGACAGTAAATCAGGAGTAGAAGATTATATGTTCTTACCTCTGATAAATTATGAAATTAGCCTGTCAGGAGAAAAATAAAATAAAAGATTTGTTGAGTCGTCCCTGAGGGGAACCCTGCTGTTATCACATGTCATCTCAGTTTGAGAACTTTGAGTAATAACTTTGAGTCAAAGCTCTTTCTACAGGTCTGACGCCCTGTGGAGCGACAGTCTTTATTTAATAAAACTCACGGTAAGAAGAAGCTGAAGGAGAAGCTTCATAGAGACACAAATGGATTTCTATCCCGGCAGAAATCTCGTTTCTACAACGGCATTTTAAGAAAGAAAATGTAAAACGACAGAGCCAAGGGAGGGTGTAATAATTAATAAACGTTGGTTATTCTCTGAGATGTTTCAGCGTCTCAGTCCAGGAAATCAGACCCAAAGAAATGCTGAGTCAGTGTTAAATCTCTTCCTATAAACTGCCAAATTAAAGTCGCGGAGGTGAGTTAAAGTTATGGTTGGATGAGTAAAATAATAACATGCTTTATTACAGCTCCATGTACGGCTCAGTAAACAGCGTCTATGTGTGACTGTAGAGTTAATATCCAGGGTTTTACACTCATTTTATTATTGTTGAAGCGTGCTAAAGAAGATCCCAGTTTTTCTTCCACACTTTTTCTCTCTCTAATGGTGCTTACCCACAGCTAGTACCAGCTCGGTACTGTTGGCAGGTACCAGGGACTTTTTATCATAATGGAAAAACAAAAAAGGCGAGTAGAGTCGAGCAGGTACCATGGAGTGGAAAAATGCCATAACTTAACTTCCCAGTAAACAGCGTCTATATGTGACTGTACAGTAAATATCCAGACTTTAACTCTACTGAGGGATGAGGACTTTGAGGATGTGTCATCAGGGATGCACCGAATCCAGATTTTTGGGGTTTGGCCGAATCCTGAACCCCCCTGGTTGAGATTCTGCTGAATCCTCCCGTCCTCAGTCCATGAACTACATTAATGAAGTAAACAGTGACTGTCCTTCCTTTGCCGTACCTGAAGTTGCTGCATTCTGGCTGCTGTCTGTAGATTCCTTCATGCTCAGCTCGTATTCTTCCAGATGTTTCATACCAGATGTTGTAACAGCGGTGATGTTGTGTATTGTTTAGGGTCCTCGCCACCACCAGACTAATCAGCATTGCAGATTGAACATGTAGCTGGACTTGAATGGCCTTCTTTTGACTGAAAGTACTGCCAAACAACACTTTTTCTGCTCACCAGTTCCATTTCCACTTCCTCTCAGCCTGCTGCATTGAAGCTCCACCTACGTCAACACCTTCCTGTAATCAACGGCGCCGTCATTACGGCGACCAGCGTAGTGCAAGCGTAGGGTTTGGTTCAGTGGGAAAAAAATTCTAAGGTTCGGCAGCAGGGCTTAATTTGATCTGGAACACGCCAGAACCTTCGACGTTGGATCCGGAACCTTTTTGATTGGATCCGCACCTCCTGTGTCACTATGAAAAAATGAATCGCCTAAATGAAAACAATAAATGACTGTTTGTGTAGTGTTCAATGTTGTTATCTGTCTTGTTAGTCTTTATTCCCCATGGAAGTTCAACTAAAATCTTGTGTTTGCATTTTTGAAGCGTTTTGAGGTGAATTTTCAGGGTAAGAGAGGGGAGAGGGACGGAGGGAGGGGAGGCAGTTCAACAGCGCCAGCTGCACTTCAAGTGACACAAGCGCTTGTGCTGGTTGAGATTTCTGTTAGCCTCGTTTCACTCAGGGGACAATGTCAAAAAGACAACAACGTTTGCTTAACTTTTTTCAAATGCGCTGGCCTTTTTTTTTGTTTACATTTCTCACCGATGCAGTGCATGTTCTGAAATAAAAAAAAACATCGCCCTGATGTCCACACAGCGTTGTTTAGGTGTTTTTAGTCAGAGAAGCTACGAGGCAGTGTCTTTTTTTTTGTTCCGTTACCTTCAACCCCTGTTTTGAGTCGCCGGATCCACCCCCCCTCTGCGCTCCGGGACCTCCCACTTTACAAATTAAGCACCGTTCAGCAGAAACCCAACCACGTCAAAAAGCCCAATATTCGGCCGAATCCAAAGCCGAATCCTGGATTCGGTGCATCCCTTGTACTCACTGTTGGCGTCGACGTTCTCACACAGCTCCGTCTTGGCCTCGCCGTTGGGTCGCTCGCTGGCTTTGTGGGAGAGTCGGGACGACATGGTGGCGGCGGTGACCACGGCCTTGAAGGAGCGCTTCCTCTTCTGCACGTTGAGCTCAGGGTGGAAGATGATGACGTAGACTTTGGGCATGTAGAGCATCCCGAGAGACACGGACGCACTCAGGTTCATGGAGATGGTCAGCGTGGTCGTCTGGATGTACAGCTGGAGGAGCAGAAGAAGAAACAGGGTTGTATGAGCCACATTTATGTGACACTGGTAGAGTGGACAGATTTTTGGTGGGGGTTACAACAGACACACACACACACACACACACACACACACACACACACACACACACAGACACACACACACAAACACACACACACACACACACACACACACACACACACACACACACACACACACACACACACACACACACACACACACACACACACACACACACACACACACACACACACACACACACACACATACAGAAACCATTAAAACCAACAGAGGGAAATTTAATCGGGGGATTTGAGTTGTAAAAAGATTTTTTCTACATTTTGTCAGTTTGGTTTTCACGCAGAAAATATGAGAGCACCAAATACAGATCAACACAAGTCATTATTAAAACATGTTTGTAGAAACTCTCTCTGCATTAAAGACTTATTAGAACTAACTCTATCCAGTTTATTAAAGTTGATTAAAGTGTCCGTCTGACTCTGGAAACACGGCAGTAATAAACCCAGACTGAGGTTTATTAGAGACATTGTTTATGATAAAGGATTGTTTTTCTTATTATCGTCACCTCACCTACAGCCGAGAGTTGCCGCAGATGGCTGGGGCGTGCCCTGAATCTGTTATGTTCTGTGTGTATTTTACATTCATTGGAAAACGTGGCCCTCTGAACCCAATATCATCCTGGTAAGAACGCATAAAGAGGCTGGGGCCGTGCTGTAATGGGCTTCCCACGGTGGGTTTTACAGAGTTCAGCTCGCTGTCTTCATGTGTCACAGTCTGACGCTTGACGTACAACCTAGAGTCACAACACAATCAGGAAACAAAGCAGCAGAGAGGATCACATGCTTATGCTTACCAACACTAACATCTAGGCTGGCTGGGTTGTGCAATAAGTATTTTTTTGCAATACGTAGGCTATTGGGGTTGTGTATTATGTCAGGGCATTGTGTCATTTGTGCAATACGTATGGCTACTGGGGTTGGGGAATATGTTAGTTGTGCAAAAATCTCATTGTGCAAGGGCTGTGCTACACATTGCAGAGAATGCAGCCAACAGGGTTGTTTAATTAAAAAACTGCCACTAAAAGAAGGAGTTAAAGTACTTACTATACCTGTCTAATGTATATGAGAGTATTACTATATAGGTACATGTCTAATGTATATGAGAGTATTACTATATAGGTACATGTCTAATGTATATGAGAGTATTACTATATAGGTACATGTCTAATGTATATGAGAGTATTACTTTATAGGTACCTGTCTAATGTATATGAGAGTATTATTATACCGGTACCTGTCTAATGTATATGAGAGCATTAGTATATAGGGACCTGTCTAATGTATATGAGAGCATTAGTATATAGGGACCTGTCTAATGTATATGAGAGCATTAGTATATAGGGACCTGTCTAATGTATATGAGAGTATTACTATATAGGTACCTGTCTAATGTATATGAGAGCATTAGTATATAGGGACCTGTCTAATGTATATGAGAGTTTTACTATATAGGGACCTGTCTAATGTATATAAGAGTATTACTATATAGGGACCTGTCTAATGTATATGAGAGTATTACTATATAGGTACCTATCTAATGTATATGAGAGTATTACTATATAGGTACCTGTCTAATGTATATGAGAGTATTACTATATAGGGACCTGTCTAATGTATATGAGAGTATTACTATATAGGGACCTGTCTAATGTATATGAGAGTATTACTATATAGGGACCTGTCTAATGTATATGAGAGTATTACTATATAGGTACCTGTCTAATGTATATGAGAGTATTACTATATAGGTACCTGTCTAATGTATATTTGTTTTCCGTATTTTGTGTCCATCCATCCATCCATCTTCGTCCGCTTATCGGCTCGCGGGTGCAGCAGCTCCAGCAGGGGACCCCAAACTTCCCTTTCCTGAGCCACATTAACCAGCTCCGACTGGGGGATCCCGAGGCGTTCCCAGGCCAGGTTGGAGATATAATCCCTCCACCTAGTCCTGGGTCTTCCCTGAGGCCTCCTCCCAGCTGGATGTGCCTCCACCTAGTCCTGGGTCTCCCCCGAGGCCTCCTCCCAGCTGGACGTGCCTGGAACACCTCCCTAGGGAGGCGCCCAGGGAGCATCCTTACCAGATGCCCGAACCACCTCAACTGGCTCCTTTCGACGCAAAGGAGCAGCGGCTCTACTCCGAGCTCCTCACGGATAACTGAGCTTCTCACCCTATCTCTAAGGGAGACGCCAGCTACCCTCCTGAGGAAACCCATTTCGCCCGCTTGTACCCTGGATCTTGTTCTTTCGGTCATGACCCAGCCTTCATGACCATAGGTGAGGGTAGGAACAAAAACTGACCGGGTAGATTGAGAGCTTTGCCTTCTGGCTCAGCTCTCTTTTCGTCACAACGGTGCGATAAATTGAATGTAATACCGCACCTGCTGTGCCGATTCTCCGACCAATCTCCCGCTCCATTGTCCCCTCACTCGCGAACAAGACCCCAAGGTACTTGAACTCCTTCACTTGGGGTAAGGACTTATTTTGTGTTGTCTTTGTAAATCTGAGGAAC
Source organism: Sander vitreus (assembly GCF_031162955.1). Lineage (NCBI taxonomy): Eukaryota > Metazoa > Chordata > Actinopteri > Perciformes > Percidae > Sander > Sander vitreus. The sequence goes on along the minus strand of NC_135858.1, from coordinate 37,124,044 downwards.
GAAAAGAGTCCAAAACTAATTTCCCTTTGAGGGGCAATAAAGTATATATTATCTTATAGTCAGGAAACAAAGCAGCAGAGAGGATTAGATGCTTGGGAAATGTCTTAATTCAAAGGATCAGAAACACAGCGCTGCCTGGAGGAACTGAACTGAACACACGTCTGTTTCACACAGAGGGCCCTATCATTCAACCGGCCTAATGCGGCGCAAAGCCTGACACAAGTGGCTTTGCTAGTTTAAGACCGACGCTGACCGAAGTTGTCAATTTCCGTCCAGCGCCCGCGTCGTTTAAATAGCAAATGCACCTGCGCCCATCTGTGGCCCATGGCTGGTCTTACAGGGAGGTGTGTTCAGGTGCATTCTGGGCGTGCTGGTCTTACAGGGAGGTGTGTTCAGGTGCATTCTGGGCGTGCTGCTATCTTGAGGCAGTGGGAAGTGATCGCGCCATTGACCAACAAAAACCTGGTCTAAAGTCAATAACGCACGATAGTAGTGTGCACGAGCTCCTAGGCTCGTGCACACTATGCTTGTTACACACACAGGGACGCACAGCAGCACACACACATGCAGAAGATTACAAATAAAAATATTACGGTGCAAATCCTCCATCATAACAGTAATGCTCCAAGGTCCAAACGCGCCTGGCTTTTAAAGGGAATGGGAGATGATCTCTGATTGGTTGATTGCATGTTACGCCCAAAACACACCTCTGATTAATGAAGACACTAAGGTCAACCCTTTAGAACCATGCGCCCTGGCACACAGTCTTTTTTCCGCTGTTTAACTAGCAAAAGGGGATTTGGACACGCCCTAAATGCACCTGCGCCAGGCTCTTCACGCCGTGCTCTTAGATCATTAAAATAGGGCCCTAATTCTGCAACAGTTTCCTGCAGTTGAAGAAAACTGACAAAAAAACAGAAACAAACATAACAAAGTGACATAAAAGTAAGAAAATAACCAAAAATAAGTTTCTCTTCCCTAACGCCTACCATCCAACAGCAAACTGTGGAAAGACTTTAAAAAAAGTGTGGCACCATCTCACATCTAAAGATAATGTGTCATAATGTCTAGAAGACCTTAATACCAAGACTTCAGACTTTGGAGAATATCAAACACGTTTCATTTTGCCTGATCTTTAAGACTGTCAAAAGACTGACTTGATCATTGTTTGTCTGAGATTTTAGCTCTTTTTCTCTACGTTTATTTCACATTGTTGGCTCTTTTTATACGTAGCCTATGGTCAAAGTTTTCAGTGGGCGTTTAATATTAACGAGCATGGAGGAGAGATAAGGAGACAGAGGCAGAAAGATTCGTGACGCAGCAGGATGGAGGATCGGAGGGAAAACACAAACCTAATCTGACTGGTTTCTTGTTATCGGACAGAAAAGCTCGCTGAGACTGAAGAAGATGCTGCGAGCCAGACCGCAGGAAGGTTAAGAGAATCATTTATCTTCTCAGCAAGCTACTCCGACATTGATCAAAACACACACACACACACACACACACACACACACACACACACACACACACACACAGACACACACACACACACACACACACACACACACACACACACGACACACACACACACACACACACACACACACACACACACACACACAGACAGACAGACAGACACACACACACACACACACACACACACACACACACACACACACACACAGCTCTGGATTTATGACATTAAATAACTAAATGTGCTCTTTCTTTCTGATGTCATTCCACAGATTTAAATCAATGGTTTTCCTAGTTGGTGTTTTTTTTTGTTTTTAACCATAAATGCAGGAAAAACCAAAGACACGGCGATAGATTTCAAGAACAATCCTGTCAGCAATCAGGTAGGAGTGTGTTCAGTCACATAAATATTTAGGGACGTTTATATCGTTACTGTTCCTGTAAAACGTGAAGACGAGGTGTTAAAAGGGATCCAGCTGAAAGCTTCACCATCTTTAAAGAGAGAACAGGGATATAAAAAGCTGCAGAAGTGGTTTATGGTGAGCTGTAGATGAGATATGACTCTGCATTGTGAAGATTAAAGAGCTTTATATAGAGTCCACGTGGAGTTAGAGACCAGACGGAGAGTCAGAGGAGAGAGCATCACACACACACACACACACACACACACACACACACACACACACACACACACACACACACACACACACACACGCACACACACACACACACACACCCACTAAGATCTGTTAGAAGAATGTCTGACAGACCAGATAGCCGGCTGTGTTTTAGTCCTGCTGATTGATGACAGAACAGTTTGGATCGTTTCGAGTTTGTAAAATGTGAGTTTATTTCTGCATTGAGTACTAATACTTTAAGTGCATTTTCCTGATGATACTCACAGACTTTTACTTAAGTATCATTTTCAATGCAGGACTTTTTACTGTAACAGAGTATTTTTACAGTGTGGTATCAGTACTTTTACTGCAGTAAAGGATCTGAATACTTCTTCCACCGCTGCTGCAGTGCGGACACAAAAAACACAGCGGCGAAACCTTTGGAGAAAATCCCCCGTGTGACGCTGCGGTGGTCAGTCATGTAACTCTATATCCATGAAGTTCCACTTCTGGGATCGCTCCGTTGCCGACAGAAATTCCCCCAGATGTCCGTCACCTTCCTCTGTCTCTGTGTTGGCGTTCTAACCTCTGGTGGATTTGTGAGGACTATGGTTAACTGCTCCTCAGATCTCTGCAGGGTAAATCCAGACAGCTAGCTAGACTATCTGTCCAATCTGAGCTTTCTGTTGCTCGACTAAAACTACTTTTGAACGCACTAGTGATGCACTGAATCCAGGATTGGGCTTCAGATTCTGCTGAATATCGGGCTTTCTGACGGGCTTCGGTTTCTGCCGAACCTTAGAATTCTTCCCCAGTGAACTGAACCCTACTCTTGCACTCCGCGCACTACGCTGGTCGACGTAATGACGGCGCCGTTGATTACAGGAAGGTGTTTACGTAGGTGGAGCTTCAATGCAGCAGGCTGAGAGGAAGTGGAAATGGAACTGGTGAGCAGAAAAAGTGTTGTTTGGCAGTACTTTCAGTCAAAAGAAGGCCATTCAAGTCCAGCTACATGTTCAATCTGCAATGCTGATTAGTCTGGTGGTGGCGAGGACCCTAAACAATACACAACATCACCGCTGTTACAACATCTGGTATGAAACATCTGGAAGAATACGAGCTGAGCATGAAGGAATCTACAGACAGCAGCCAGAATGCAGCAACTTCAGGTACGGCAAAGGAAGGACAGTCACTGTTTACTTCATTAATGTGTTGACTGGGTTCATGGACTGAGGACGGGACGAGGACTCAGCAGAACCTCAACCAGGGGGTTCAGGATTCGGCAGAACCCCAACCAGGGGATTCAGGATTCGGCAGAACCCCAAAAATCTGGATTCGGTGCATCCCTAGAAGGTCCACATGTTCCACCAAAACAAGTTCCTTCCTGAGACTATTTAGCAGAGGCACCCGTCCGGAGCTTAGCACCGCCCAAGACCATTGTGATTGGTTTAAAGAAATGTCCATCCAGGAATGCTGTGTGGACCTTCCTTGCAGCGCTGTGGAGGAAGGTCTGGCTCTCTGCTGCGTAAAACAGGGAGCCAATCAACACGGCTTATGTTGTGACTGACGGATGAGTGGGAAAGAAAGATGGCTGAGAGGAGAGTGATAGGAGAGAAAGAGGAATAAAGAAGGAGGAGGTGGAGAGGTGACAGGCCGGAGATAAAGGGAAGAGAAAGGAGTCGGGGGAGTGGCGAGAAGGAGCGAGGATTTTGTCTGAAGACTGGTTAGAAAAGGTTGAGAATAGAGAGAAAGTGCAAAGACAGGTGTGAATGATGAATGAAAGAGAAGATAGGTGAGGAGTGGAAGAAAGGGAGGAGAGAGGCTGGAATGTTTTCCAAGAGGTTTCAGACAGCAGAGGAAGATGTATGGAGGAGGGGGAGAGAGAGGGAGAGCGAGAGAGAGAGACACAGAGAGACAGAGAGAGACAGAGAGAGAGAGAGAGAGAGAGAGAGAGAGAGAGAGAGAGACAGAGAGAGACAGAGAGAGAGAGAGAGACAGAGAGAGAGAGAGAGACAGAGAGAGAGAGACAGAGAGAGAGAGAGACGAGAGAGAGAGAGAGAGAGACAGAGAGAGAGATGAGAGACAGAGAGAGATGAGAGACAGAGAGAGAGAGAGAGACGAGAGAGAGAGAGAGAGACAGAGAGAGAGAGAGAGACAGAGAGAGAGAGAGAGACACAGAGAGAGAGAGAGACAGAGAGAGAGAGTGAGAGACAGAGAGAGATAGAGAGACAGAGAGAGAGAGAGAGAGAGAGAGAGAGAGAGAGACAGAGAGAGAGAGAGAGAGAGACAGAGAGAGAGAGAGAGACAGAGAGAGAGAGACAGAGAGAGAGAGACAGAGAGAGAGAGAGAGAGACAGAGAGAGAGAGAGACAGAGAGAGAGAGAGAGACAGAGAGAGAGACAGAGAGAGAGAGAGAGAGAGAGAGAGAGAGAGAGAGACAGAGAGAGAGAGAGAGAGAGAGAGAGAGAGAGACAGAGAGAGAGAGACAGAGAGCGAGAGAGAGAGAGAGAGAGAGAGAGAGAGAGAGCAGAGAGAGAGACAGAGAGAGACAGAGAGAGAGACAGAGAGAGACAGAGAGAGAGACAGAGAGAGACAGAGAGAGACAGAGAGAGAGACAGAGAGAGACAGAGAGAGAGACAGAGAGCAGAGAGAGACAGAGAGAGGGAGGGAGAAACAGACTACATGTCACAGGGATATTTTGTCTTCTCTGCGGGAAACTGCTCAGCAACAAAAGGCAATCCACAGAAATCACTGTTTGTTCGCATAGATATAATTTATGGAATCGACTCCATTGAAAATGCAATGAAGGCTCAGCTGGACAGAAAGTGTCTTTAACGGACCACAGATTTCTGGGATGTGTTTGGGTGACTCTGTGTCTTCTTTTTAAAGCATGTGACTCTGCCTCTGAACTCACTGATGTTCACACTGCACAGACACATACTGACAAAGATAAAGACATATAGGCCAGCTTTAATGAAGCTAAGTCATAAAAAGAAACAAACAAATAAGGGTTGGAAATACAAAAAGAAAAGAAGAGCGTCTCGTGATTTCAGTTAATACCAAAAGCTCGATCTAGAGAGCTACGCTCTGAAAAATGTCAAGTTTAGAAGAAGATCTGGATGTTTCAACAAGACAGGTCTGCTTGGGTCTTTCAGGGAATGACTTTAAAGATTTATAAAGAATATGTTTCAGATCATTTCCTCTCTAACTGGGAGGTTTTATAAAGAATATGTTTAGATAATTTCCTCTCTAACTGGGAGGTTTTATAAAGAATATGTTAGATCATTTCCTCTCTAACTGGGAGGTTTTATAAAGAATATGTTAGATCATTTCCTCTCTAACTGGGAGGTTTTATAAAGAATATGTTTAGATCATTTCCTCTCTAACTGGGAGGTTTTATAAAGAATATGTTAGATCATTTCCTCTCTAACTGGGAGGTTTTATAAAGAATATGTTAGATCATTTCCTCTCTAACTGGGAGGTTTTATAAAGAATATGTTAGATCATTTCCTCTCTAACTGGGAGGTTTTGGGACTGATTGGTGGGATTGCTGTGGACCAAGTACACACGGAGATACACTGGTAAGAGCCAATGAGGTTTAACCATGTATCAGCTCATTTAAATAGCTCACGTTACTGGATTGTGTCAACAGTTAACTTCATTTAATATTGGATGTGGAGTTTTCTTTTGTGGGGTGCAAATGTTCCACCAGAACAAGTTCCTTCCTGAGACTATTTAGCAGAGACACCGCCGCCACCATTGGGATTGGTTTAAAGAAATGCAAACAACCCAGAGAGTTTCTTTCTCCAGGCTTTTTGGGTCTAATGGGAAATTCTTTGACTATTAGGGTTTCGGTATAACAGGACGTCGACCAGCGCCACGGCACCTAGTCTGTTATTTTAAGCTCCAAAGGATCCGAGTGACTCTGGACTGGAACAGAGGGAAGTTGTTGTTCTCTGATCCTGATACGAATACACACATAGACACACACTAGAGGATGGATACCCGAACCGAGCCCGGCCAGTTACGGACAGATATTTAGAAATGATGTTGGGGTTCGGTCGGGCTCGGTCACATCAGTGCGATAAGGCATTGAACATTTTAAATTTAAAACAGCTTATTATGTAGGTGCGCACCTGTGTTAACGTGCGCTTGCTGCCCTCGTGTGCACTGATGCCTCATCTGTTGACATTTCCGAATGCCATCCTACAGTTGCTAAATAAAAGCTTTCAAACAAACAAGCCGTATGTGTCATTAGTATGATAAAAAACGAGATTTTAACTGTGTCGGGCTCGACATAAATATCTTAATGTCTGTCGGGCTCGGGCCGGGTTGGTTACTGCTCAGTCAGACGCTGGCCAGGCTCGCGGGCACAGAAAAATGCGGCCCAATCCACACTCTAACACACACACACACACACACACACACACACACACACACACACACACACACACACACACCCACACACACACCCCTTCACAGACTTTCACTGCCAGCTCTATCTTCAAAGTGCTGTGGAGTAAAGTCTGGCTACACCACAGATGAAACTCAAACATAAGGCAACCCCTGTCACATTGCCAAACCTTATTGTGGTTAGGTGTTATAGGTCTCTGAACTGAATTCAATTCAAATCTATTGATAGTGTTGATTCCTAACAGGAGTTATCTCTTACAGATACAGTAGGTCTAGACCACACTCTATAAGTTACAGAGACCCAACAATTCCCCCCAAGAGCAAACATTTGGTGCGTACAGCGCGAGGAAAAAACTTCCTTTAAAACCAGTGGTTCTCAAACTTTTTTCGGTCATTCCCCACTTTGGACAAGGTGGAATTTTCAAGCCCCACCTGCCCCCATCGCCCCAACACAATGCTAATGAAATACGCAACATGCTTTAAAATGTTCCACTTATTTAAGTCCAAATGTTGAGGTACTTGTACTTTACTTGAGTCTTTTCTTTCCATGCAACTTTTTACTTCTACTCCGCTACATTTCAGAGAGAAATATTGTACTTTTTTACTCCACTACATTCATCTGTTCCAGCTTTATTTACTAGTTACTTTACAGATTAAACTACGATGTTTTATTATAAAATAGACTATCCAACAATATAACGCCTACAAGTCCAGCTGAAACGACTAGACCATTAAACACTTAACTACTAACAACAAGTAGTATCAGTATAGTAACAAGTTGTATCTAAATACAAACTATTCTACATCAAATAACAGCAATAAAGAAAAATAAAAGTGCAGCTGTGTCAAAATTCTGTATCAAGTTCAAAAATAGAAAAGAAATAAAAAGTGCCACTTTGCAATCTGTTAAAAAAAAGAAAAGAAAAGAAATCCATTTGGCAAGACAGGTCTATTTATCCTCAGCATTAGTGGCTGCAATGAGCCTGTTTTGCATTGCACAATTTCTCAAAGCGGGGTTGCAGGCTTGATACTGCCACTCTCAAGTCATGCTCAATGTTCAGTGATCTTGTCTGCCAGGTGAGGTAGGTGCTTGTCTTTGCCTTGAAGCTGAAGATTTAATTCATTCAGCTTGCCAAACATATCGCTGAGGTAGGCCAGTTTAAACAGAAATTGTTCATCACTGAACTTGCTTGCAGCCTCATACATGCGCTCCTCCTCCAAGAACATCCGAATCTCTGCCCTGAGCTCAAAGACACGCGACAGCACTTTGCCCCCGAGAGAGCCACCTTGCTTCACTGTGAAACAGCACAGATGTGTGATCAGCTCCCATTTCCTCACAAAGTGCGGAGAACAGTCGCGCTTTCAGGGGTCGGGTTTTGATAAAATTTACCACGCTCACAACTTCTGTCAAAACCTCATTTAGTTCAGGGCTGAGCTGCCTTGACGCGAGCGCTTCCCTGTGAATGACACAGTGCGTCCAGTGCGCATCTGGCGCAACCCTCTTTATTAGTGCCTGCAGCCCGTTTCTTGACCCTGCCATGGTCTGTGCGCCATCAGAGCAAAAGCCCACACAGTTTTCCCATTTAAGGCCGTGTTCTTTGAGGTAACTGTCCATGATCTTAAACAGCTCATCAGCTGTGGCTCTATTTTTTTTATGTATTTGCAAAACAGCAAATCCTCGCACAGTGACTCGCCATTCACAAAGCGGACGTACGAGATGAACAGCAGTCTATTGCTGTCAGTAGCTTCGTCCACTTGTAATGCAAAACGACTGTCTTTTAATTTTTTCTATGAGTTGTTCCTCAAGATCACTTGAAATGTTGCATATACGTCTCGCAACTGTGTCGTTTGACAGGGGGGACAGCTTTTAATTTTGCTGCGCTTGTCTCGTCAAGCATAATTGACACCATGTCTAGAGCAGCGGGGAGAATGAGCTGCTCTGCAATTGTGTGTGGTTTTTTTTGCATTGTGCAATTCTGTATGCCACTCTATATGAAGCCATCTGTGCTTTACTGTTTACTGATGCAGCTTTTACCATGCGAGTCTCCTGTTGACGGGATTCTGCCAGTTTTCTTTGAAAGAAATCAAGTGGCTTATTGACGTGACTGGGGTGTGTGGTCTCTAGGTGTCTTCTTAATTTGTTGGGTCTCATACTGTCTGCTGCTAGCGGTTTAAGACACAGAACACACATCGGTCTCTCCTCTGCCCCCCACCACCGCTGCCGTGAATCCAAGAGCAAGATACCCTTCATCATATTTTCTTCTCGGTTGGCTTTTTGGTTGATTAGGCCCCGTCTGGTTTAGTGTCTCTCTGCTGGCGCTGGCTCCACAACTTTTGAGGTCCGTGTCACAAATGTATCCATGTTGTGTTATTGCCCACACTAGCCTGCTACCCATCGGGTCGCGAAAAATAGATATATACACATATATCTACGGGCGAAAAATTTGTTCCGCTACAATTAATATGCCGACGTCCACGTCAATCATTATTTTGGCACTTCGGTTCCAGGTTACATTTTTCTCGGGGTCTCATATCTAATGTTCTTTTAATTTAGACTGCAGGTAGGCTAGTAATGTATTACTTTGTTTGTGGGTGTTTTTTGTTTTGAATGTATGATCTTTGTTGTCATTAAATAAAGGCATTGATAAAGCAGACATCCCAAACTGCAAAAGTCATTTCAGGGAGGTTCGTTCCAGGGGTGAGGGTGGGAGGGAATTCTGTTACACTTGGTGTCGCTCGAGTGATCAGTCTAATAAGCGGCAACACACAGCTATAAGGACTCTGCTCTCACACGCGCTGCATTTATAGTTACACAAACACACACACACACACACACACACACACACACACGCGCCGCAGTCACTCTCTAGTCTAGTGCGCGGTCTTGCTCCAGATTCCAGGAGATTGGATCTCAGTTGCGGGCGTCTATATCAATATGTGGGAGACTCCCGGAACTTCTGGGACATAAGGTAGTTAAAACAACGCATTAGCGAACATAAGAGCTCTATTCACAGAAACGACCGGGATAACCCAGTCGCGGTACACTTTAATGATCATAAACATGACATCTCATCATTGCGTTTTTGTGGCATTGAACAAGTCAGTCTTCCAAAAAGCAACCACGACTTCTACTAAAAAGATGGAAAGCATATTGGATATCTACTTTGCAGACCCTATCGCCAAAAGGCCTTAATGATGAACTTTAATATCACGTTATGTTAATTTGATGTTTTTTCCGTATTAGTTTATCCTCAGGAACTGTTCATTGTACATGTGCATATGGACTGCTGCAATGTAATTTAACCAATGTAATGATCCACTTTTAAATGGACTGTGTCCTCTCTGATTAAGTGTAGAAAAATATTGGGCTAATGACAATGCTGATTATGAGTCTATAACATAACTGGTCTGATTATCCATTGTTTTCCTGTTCACGGTCCGTGATGGGAGTGCCACATTGTGAATGAATGACGTCATTCAAGAGCCGGACCTGAGTCAACCAAACTATTTAAGGTTATGGTTGAGGTGAATGTGTCAATTTACCTGATGAAGGTCTGAGACCGAAACGTATTTTCTAAATAAATTATTGCTTGCGTAATGGTCAGTGTACAGGACTTTTTCTAATAATTAAAACAAATAAAAGTATGATGATTTAAGAGAGTTAATCTTCCACATAAAATGCCTCCTCGTCCACCTCCTCCAAAATGTCTGACTGACCTCAGTTTCCTACATCTTTTACAGACGTTGTTGAGTGTGTGTGTGTAGACTCTGGACACACAGAAAGTTAGCTCATGTTTTGAGTGCCTTATAAGTCCAGGAATTTGATCTATATATGTATTGCTGTACCATACGGTGAAGTGGAACAGGAGGGGTTGGATCTTGTGTGTGTGAGAGCTGGAGAAGATTGATCCTTGTGTTCTGGTAAACTCCAATCAAAAGAAAGAAAGAAGGCGCGGGAATTAATAAACTGGAGTCAGATTTGACAGGCCTTAGGGCTTTATTTTAGACATAATTCCCTACAGACATTCAGCTGCAGAGAGACACTCTTTGGACACTGAAATAGTTCTCTTATTTGATATATCCTCAAGCTAGGTGCAAGGATACAGAGAGCAGCCTTCCCGGAAGCAGTGCAGCTGAAAGCTGTTGCTAACTCTGCCCAAACAGCTGACAAATTCATGTCACATTTCCTTGTTTCCTCTCTACTCGCATTATTTCGCCCCATGTTTCTGCGCTGGGATGGACTAAAGGCCAATTTATGCTTCTGCGTTAAACCGACGGCAAGGCTACGTTTGTAGGTACGTGGAGATACCGACCCTACGCCGTAGCCTGACATGCACCTGCTAGTCAACTGCAGCGATCTATCTTAATACTGTACCAATGTCAAAGATTGTTGTTCCCATCAGTCACTTAGACACAAAAACATAGGAAAATTGGATCCAAAACACGATAGTTTACCTTTAACTTCTCCAGGACATGAACACCTGTTTCCTGGTGAAAGTCTTGTGTTTTCTCCTTAACTTCTCCAGGACATGAACACCTGTTTCCTGGTGAAAGTCTTGTGTTTTCTCCTTAACTTCTCCAGGACATGAACACCTGTTTCCTGGTGAAAGTCTTGTGTTTTCTCCTTAACTTCTCCAGGACATGAACACCTGTTTCCTGGTGAAAGTCTTGTGTTTTCTCCTTAACTTCTCCAGGACATGAACACCTGTTTCCTGGTGAAAGTCTTGTGTTTTCTCCTTAACTTCTCCAGGACATGAACACCTGTTTCCTGGTGAAAGTCTTGTGTTTTCTCCTTAACTTCTCCAGGACATGAACACCTGTTTCCTGGTGAAAGTCTTGTGTTTTCTCCTTAACTTCTTCAGGACATGAACACCTGTTTCCTGGTGAAAATGAGTGAAGATAAAAACAGAGCTGCCTCTCCTCTGCAGATTAATTCCACTCACGCAACGGCAATTTATCTCAATGTGGAGGGTAAAGACTTCTAGTCCAAAGGGTCGGGTGAGGCCGTCCAACACTGCAGAGTAATCGGCGCAGTGCGTTTACAATCTGTAGCTTTTGTTTTATTGATTATATTCAATGAAAAACAAGCTTCTCAGGAATTGAGATCGAGTGGCTCATCTTCTGAAAATTCACCCATGAAGTTTAGATATTTGTACCCATTATCTCCACAAAAGGAAGCAAGTTAAATCTAGTGGTGGAATAACTGAGTACATTTACTCCAGTATTGTACTTCAGTCCAAATGTTGAGGTACTTGTACTTTACTTGAGTCTTTTCTTTTCATGCCACTTTCTACTCCTACTCAGCTACATTTCAGAGAGAAATATTGTACTTTTTACTCCACTACATTCATCTGACAGCACGCACACACTCACACAAACAAACACACACACACACACACACACACACAGAATTTGTTTTTAAACCCTATTTTTGATGCTTTTGAAAAAATTTTAAGCTCACTTTGGATGCTTTTTTAAATTCATTTCCAGTTTCTAAAATATGAGGATTTTTCTTTACTTTTAATACTTTAAGTACATTTAGTAGGTTAAACCTCATAGCAAAGAGAAGGAAAAATGGAGACGAGACAAATTTTTTCAGGCAAAGATAAACACTGGCTTCATTGTTCCGATGGACGGTGAAATAGGTGAAATAAATATTTCTCAAGGCAATTCAAGTGAGTAAGACACAAGCACCAACACTGCTTTTTCCTCAGGGAAATATATATAAAAAATTAACCAAATGTTTTTTTTTATTTCATGTTGATACATTCTTGGACAACACCACAGAATAGTTGCATGAGTGGCCAAATGTAAATCTCTCCCACAAACATTGGCACAGAAGCAGCAAAGGGCAACATGAAGATACCGAGTACAAACAGTAGAAAACACACATGCTTCCTTTTTTTTTAAACAAGTATGTTTTTTTTTAAAATATATATCCTATTCATCTTTTTTCTCCATTTCTCTTAGTTAGAAAATAAGGAACAATCAAAGCCATATTCTGCTGTGTGAGAAAGAAAGAATCAGTGGAATAAAGAAACAGAGAAAATCAAAAAAACATTACAGAGTTCAGATGGGCTTCATTCACACAGCTACGTTTTGGGGTTTTGTGCAAAATGCAACCAATATGTCGTAGAAGAAACTAAAATGTCAAAAAAAGCGACAAAAACTTCATTTAAAACAATTATTTTTTGGGGCATTTTTAGGCCTTTATTGACATGATATAGGAGAGCTGAAGAAATGAAAGGAGAGAGAGAGGGGGGAATGACATACAGCAAAGGGCCACAGGTCGGAGTCATACCTTCGGCCGCTGAGTCGAGGAGTAAACCTGGGCGCCTGCTGCACCAACTGAGCTATCCAGACGCCCAGACATGTCTGATTTTAACTGTCATGACGGATAAGAGCCAATCAGGCGGTGAGACATTTGCGTCAGAGTCGGTTGTTGCCAAAGGTCTCCGCTCTGGTGTTTTGGGTTTTTTGAAAAATGGAGAATCTGTTTGTTTATTATTGCAGACATCGATCCATCTCCGTTGGTGGGACTCTTAAGAGTCAGGAATATGTTCTTTTTCAGCTTTTTCGGCGCTTTGATCAAATTTGCAACTACCGACTTTTTTGTCTCTTTTTTTCAATCTGTGTGTGAGAGTCAGTAAAAGAGTTGTGATTAAACGCCATCACGTCTTGCCTAACAATGGAAAGAATAACATATATGGTTAAGATTTAGGTTACATCTCCACTGCTACGTTTCAGTTTAAAAGGGAATATCTTCTGCTACGTTCCCCCCTCTCATTCCCCCTGCTCTGGTGTTTCCCCCCTCTCATTCCCCCTCCTCTGGTGTTCCCCCCTCTCATTCCCCCCTGCTCTGGTGTTCCCCCCTCTCATTCCCCCTGCTCTGGTGTTTCCCCCCTCTCATTCCCCCCTCCTCTGGTGTTTCCCCCCTCTCATTCCCCCCTGCTCTGGTGTTTCCCCCCTCTCATTCCCCCTGCTCTGGTGTTTCCCCCTCTCATTCCCCCTCCTCTGGTGTTTCCCCCCCTCTCATTCCCCCCTCCTCTGGTGTTTCCCCCTCTCATTCCCCCCTCCTCTGGTGTTTCCCCCCTCTCATTCCCCCTCCTCTGGTGTTCCCCCTCTCATTCCCCCTCCTCTGGTGTTTCCCCCCTCTCATTCCCCCTCCTCTGGTGTTTCCCCCCTCTCATTCCCCCCTCCTCTGGTGTTTCCCCCCTCTCATTCCCCCTGCTCTGGTGTTTCCCCCCTCTCATTCCCCCCTGCTCTGGTGTTTCCCCCCTCTCATTCCCCCCTGCTCTGGTGTTCCCCCCTCTCATTCCCCCTGCTCTGGTGTTTCCCCCCTCTCATTCCCCCTGCTCTGGTGTTCCCCCCTCTCATTCCCCCCTGCTCTGGTGTTTCCCCCTCTCATTCCCCCTGCTCTGGAGTTTCCCCCTCTCATTCCCCCTGCTCTGGTGTTTCCGAGCCCCTAAACCGGAGACATTTGGAAACCCTTCTGACCCGTTTTGGTTCTGAATCTGCGGAGGTTGTGTTTCAAACGGAGACCTTTGGCAACACCGACACTGACGCCAACGTTTCTCCTCCTGATTGGGTCTTATTGGTCACGACGTCTCGTTCTCTGAGACTAAAGCTACTAACGTTACCATGGTAACTTCCAGCAGTGGGCGGAGTCTCCACGCTGCCTCCTGTTTATGTCCAGTATACCAGAATGTTGATGAGATATGAGGTTTGGGCGTGTTAGTTCAAACAGAGATTAGATCTTCTACTGGAGATGATAACACGGTGCACCGAGATCACTTTGGGATCAAAACTCCAAAACGTAGCGGTGTAAACCCATAGCCTGTGTCATGAGAATTTCGTTATTCTTCAACTTTTTTATGGATTCAACATCGAACATATCAGGCATGCATTGACAACCTCAACATCAACACGTTTTTGTTGGATCGGCAGTCCGTGAAATCCAACAAAGCCTGGTGCCAAGTAGGTTTCTTTTTAAGTACAACACAGTTAGGGATCATCATCATCATCATCATCATCATCATCATACACCTACAAAATACTGGAAAAGTCATTGTGTATGTGCATGTGGAGAACGAACACACCTGTAGGGATGGGATACTTTCAATATGACCACAAACATTTCAAACTGAAATGGCGTTTTAAAAACACGCCTGTTTTTTTTTGTTGTTTTTTTTTGGCTTTGTGTCGGCGGCCCGCTGAGGAATCTGATTGTTGGACTCACAAACAACGAAAGCTTCGAACAGAAAGGGAAATTCTGATGTTTCGCTCGCCGTCTCATCCGTGTTTTTTGGATAGCCGTGACATGAAAAAACCTCTTTTGAAGCGACATGGCTTCAATTCTTTCTGTTTCTCTATAAAGTGGCCATCACATGATCCACAGTATAACCGCTCTGCGTTGGCCGTTCTGTTGTTTTCCACATTCCTAACGTTAGAAGTTAAAGCTTCTGAAATATGGCTTCAAATCTTTCTGTTTCTATATAACACTGTGAGGCTCCTCCCCCCTGAGGGGGAAGAGAGGTGAGGTAAAGATACAGTGTGAGGGGAAGAGGACAGCTGCATGCAACAACAAGAGGAAGTTAGTTATTGTGGTTTCTTCAGGTGTCAGTTTGCACCTGATTCACATCTCAACATCAACACACGAGTATACTGCGCAGGCGTCAACACTTCAGGCTTCCTGTCCGTCATTGAGGCTATCATATACTGGACAGATGGACATGCCGCTTGCTGCCACGGACTGGATCGCCTATCTTCTCTTCCCTCTGTGTTGCTGTTGATTGGGTCAATTAAGTCCATGTGTATCTTGTGTGAGGAAGTTGCAGTCTTTTAAGGTGAATACTGATGTGGTGAGAATGTTTTTTTGATGTCAGTGATATGTAGTGTTTGGAGTTACTGTTTGGTGGGTTGGGGGCGGGGGAATGCGGGAGAAACTGAGAAGTCCAGGATTGATAGAGTGACTAAAATGGCTGGAAAAATAGTCAGAGAGTTAAAGGCAGTGGATAAAGTATATGATGACCATCTGGCAAAAATGACACAGAAAATAACGAGGGACCCAGGTCACCCTCTTCATGGTAATCTGACTGGTAGGGTTATAGAACGTAGTGGTAGGCTAAGGTCTCCTGTGGTAATCTGACTGGTAGGGTTATAGAACGTAGTGGTAGGCTAAGGCCTCCTGTGGCACGAACTAAGCGGTATGCTCGCTCTTTTATACCTCAGGCTATCAGACAGCACAACAAGCACTTTAAATGTACATTTCTATAATTTTTGTACTGTATTTATGCTCTCTTTTAATGGGCATTAAGGCGGGCATGAGCACTATAATTTCCATTTCTATAGATGAAATAAACTTGACTTGACTGGATCTCCTATGCCCTGGTGGAGCCGACTCCCAGACTCTGCAGTGTCAACGCTGACAAGCTCGGACTAAAGGGAAGTGGTCCTTTTCCTCCACACCGATGTGTGTTTTTAGTAGAGCCCAACCAATA
The DNA here is from genome assembly GCF_031162955.1 of Sander vitreus. Classification (NCBI taxonomy): domain Eukaryota; kingdom Metazoa; phylum Chordata; class Actinopteri; order Perciformes; family Percidae; genus Sander; species Sander vitreus. The sequence continues at coordinate 37,108,042 of NC_135858.1, read as the reverse complement.
TCGGCATTTATAATGGCCGATAAATTAATATTTAAAAAATAAAAAGAAAACGGACGAAACCCCCTTCAACCATGTTCTGAGTGTTGGCGTTGCATAGTCTATCCACAGAGGGCGCTCTACAACCTCCCTGTTGGTAACACTCGTGTTTAACCCTTTAAGTTTCATATCTTAAGTTTGTATTTTTATACATTTTATTTATCAGAAATTTAATATATTTTGATGTTCCTCTGTTCTGTTGTGACAATAAAACAAACAAGTTTATTTTTAAACTGCATTATCATATTATTTTAGTGAGGACTCATAAATAACTAATGTTAGGGAAATCTGTTTATGTTTGCTACGCGTTTCTGGATTTTTATTTAATATATATCGGCCGATATATCGGAATATTGGATTTATAATATTGGATATTGGATAAATCACCAAATGTTTGTATCAATATCGGCCTTAAAAATCCTTCATTGGTCGGGCTCTACTTTTTAGCATTTGAGCTAAAGGAGTAGTTTTTAGTTGTTTAGTTGTCAGATCCAGGGGCCGACAGCGGAGCAGTCGTGGTGGCAGTATTTGTTGATGAGCGCACATGAAGTATAGGAAAGGAACGTTTAGGGTTGGGTATTGTTGGGATTTTTACGATTCCGATGCTGAACCTGTACTTTTAAAACGATTCCAATTCCTAAACCGATTCTTAACAAACTGAAAGATGTAATATGTTTACCAGTGATCACGTGCAGTGAATGGTTAATATGCTTTTACGTCCGTTTTGGTGAGCTCTACATTAGCCTACATTTACGGGAGCTAGCTAACGGTAGACTACAGAGAAAGTGTGATATTTTTACGTACGTTTCAGAGCGACAGAGGGAAAATATTTCAGTCGACACATTAAGTGGAACTGAAACTGTCCGATTCCTACCGGTTGCGTAGGAATAGTTTTGGTACCTAACCCTAGTCACGCTAGACACCAGAGACTATTTTAAAGTTGCCGGTCTAGGAGCAGGCTGCCCATTCATTTTATTATTTCTCCACTAACAGCGGTGGAGCGGCCCCACGGAGGCTACTCGAAGCCTCGCAGAAGCAGACTTCCTGTGCTGGTGCCAAGGGAAACAAGGAGCTGCTCCAGGCTGGACTGGACTTTGGTATTGTTTAACCCTGGTGCAGAACATTAGACAATCCACACTTTTTAATTCATTGTCTCCTTTTTTTAGAAGAGGAGATTGTCACAGTTAATTTAAACAGAAAATAATAACATACTATTTTTATATATATTTCTAAAAATAACTTAAAATTAAGAGACTTTCAATCTGTTACAGCTGCACTCTTAGAAAAGTCCGTAGAAACACGGGCTAATATACTGTGTTAATATGAAGGAATTTTCTGTATTTCGATTTTTGTATTAACAGAAATGTCCGTAAACTCAACGGAAAAGCTACTGGTAATTTTCTGCCAGGACATTATCCTTTTTCAACGGATTTTTTTTCTTACACTGTGAAGACTGACTGCAATGGAGTATAGCAGCACTTTCTACCTGGAGAAAACACCAATAAATGCTACACAACATGATATGTTCCAGAAGCTATGTGATCCAAAATGTAAAACTTCAGCAGCCAAGATTACCCTGACATTAGCATGTAGCAGTGGAATGACTGTTACAGAGTATAGCAGCACTTCCTACAATCAGAAAATCACAGATAAAGTCTTCTAAACCAAAACCTACACAATCGGACATGTTCCAGAAGCTATGTGATCAGAAATTGGGGAGAAATGAACAACACTGACAACCAAGATTGCAGCTTTCCCTGACGTTAGCATGTAGTAGTGAAATTACAGTTTTGGAGTATAGCAGCAAAATCACCAATGAGGGCTTCGTAACCAAAAACTTCACAATTGAACATGTTCCAACAGGAATGTGAACTTGGGGATAACTTATTAACATTGACAAAAAAGATTGCAGCTTTCCCTGGCGTTAGTATGTAGCTACATGTAGTTAGCAGTGGAGCGTCGCCAATAAAGTCTTCTGAACCAAAAACTACACAACCGAACATGTTGTAGAAGCTATGTGATCCGACATTGGGTGAGAAATGACCAACAACGGCAGCCAAGATAACGTCAGCATACATGTAGCAGTGGACTGACTGTCACCGAGTATAGGAGCACTTTCTACTATCACAAATCGCCAATATAGTCTAAACTATAAACATCTTCCAACGGGAATGTGATCCAAAATTGAATAGAAACTATCAACAACATCGGCAACCAAGAGTGTCTCTGAAATATAAAAGCTGCAGTAACGTCTGATGACTTGTGTTGAAGCCTGAAGCGTTGAGGCCTGCGCAGTTTGCCCCGTGTTGGCGTTGACATGTATATCAGGTGCGATCTAGCATCTACTGTTCGCCAGCATTCGGAGCAGAGACGCAGATCATTGAGGAGATTAAGGACTTTAAGTTACTGGAAGCTTCTTTGAGATGCTGCACACACGTTTTTCCCTTTGAGAAACGTTGCCAAAGCGGACTTAAAACCAGCGTCTGAAGCAGATAACAAAGAGGGACGACATTTAGGTAAAAAACAACAACATTGACATTCCCAAGAGCTCATGGCAAGACAACATGCGTAATTAACACCTACAAAGCCACAAGTGCCTGATTTTGAGTTTCCTGCACCTTTAAAATACTTAAGCACCCAATTGCTACAATCTGCGTCAAAAATCACACTCCTTCTCCAAGTCATAACTCTGTGAAATCTAAACACACAGACATAACACACAAAATCTGAGAAAAAAAGAGGCTGCAGAACTCTCCAGTATCAATGTAATCATTATACTTCTTCCTGTTTACATCACCCAGATAAAAGTAAGACAACATGAGAGACAAAATCCATTAAAGGGACAGTTGAAACTAAAAAAAACTAGCCGATAGAGGCAGCGGTAGAGCAGCAACTCCCGTGTTCTGCGAGGTAAAATGGCAGAGAGAACAGTTTCAGTTCCCTGTCGTAAACTGAACTACTGTAACATACTTAATTAACTAACTTACCGTATAGCTACACTTCAAAAGATCTGAACTCTCTCTTTAATATGAACCTTTTTCATGTCACACCATGTTTACTAAAGCTCAGAAAGTACCATCGAAATGAAAGAGTCAAACTCTGAAACTTTAAAAAACCGCTGTACTTCATCATCACGCTGTGATCTAAAGTGTTTCTGAAAATAGGATCCCATCCCTCTCAGTAAGAAGCCGGTTGAGAAAACATGTTTTCAGGGTCTTTAAGGACATTTTTAAGTGGCAACAATCAGATCCCAGCTGGCAGCGTGAGCAAAGCCCTCAAAATCTCAAAGCGAAGAATATGGCTTTAATAAAAAAAACAATGTGCATCCAAGTAGCAAAGAGCAAAACAGAATTATCATCATCATCATCAACGTAATAACCATCGTCGTCTTTAAAAGAAAAGAAAGAAAACCAACAACCAAAGTAACATAGAAGCTATTAAGAACCACACAAGGGAGGACAGGAAGGTTGGAAAACTTGCAATTTGGAAGTACATTAAAAGACAACAGGAGGCGGGCTCCGTAGAAAGGTCACGACCGGCCGAGACGGCGGCTACGTTTGACATCAACGGCAGAGAGAGAAACAAAGTGGTGCCCCGTGTGAGGCTGCAAGGTGTCTGCCATGTTTATCCTCACGGACAAAAAGTGATTTATTTTTTATTTTCTGAACATCCTCACGTATTTTTTTTAACCCGTCTTCGCCCTCTTTGCGTCCTCGCTTCTCTTTGTCTGTCTTAGTGAATGTTTGGTGCCGTAAGTCTTTGTCCACAGGGCAGTCCCACAATGCTTTGCTTCAGCATCTGAAAGTCTGTGTGGGCAATGAAGCACATGAGACCGAACAACTAAACAACAACAGAAAAAACATCCTTTCTTTCTTTGCTTTTTAGCCAGCAGGGCAGGAGACCATTCTCTCTCTCTGTTCAGTCTCTCTTGGACGCTGTTAGATCACAAGGTCGTTGTAGCTCACAAATTTCTTCTTTTCTGCTGGACCTGAACAGGAGAGAAAAAACAGAAAAGAGCCTCAGTCCTAGTGTGGTACTTTAGCTGAAGGTTAATGTTCAGATGGAGGTGAAATGAGAGTTAATGATAGACGTTAATGAAATGAAAGAAGGCTTGAATTATTATGAACTCTCAAAGAGTGAAGATGGATGACGGACAGCACCGCCTCTTCATCTTCTCTTCTTTTATAATTCTGTAATAACCCACCAGACTCTATGTAAATAATCAGGACTTTTATCATTGTAAAACACACTTCTTTCAAAGTGGACAGAAACTAAATCAAACTATCAAAAGCCGTCTTGGTTCATCTTTCCACTGTTCCAACAATCACCATCACCTAAACCCTTAATTCACCCATTTACATGTGGAAATATGCTGGCTCTATACACGCTAAAAGTCCTGATTATTTACATGGAGTCTGGTGGAGATATGCTGGCTCTATACACGCTAAAAGTCCTGATTATTTACATGGAGTCTGGTGGAGATATGCTGGCTCTATACACGCTAAAAGTCCTGATTATTTACATGGAGTCTGGTGGAAATATGCTGGCTCTATACACGCTAAAAGTCCTGATTATTTACATGGAGTCTGGTGGGTTTGGTGATGGTGATTCCGGGGCTGTTTCATGTTAAACTAAAAGGATCTTATTCTTTAACTAAAAGGTCTATCTCTGTAGGGATCCATCCCATAATGTTGTCAGACACTTAGAAAAATAATCTGAGTCTGTCAGCAGCAACAACAGAACTTTTAGTCGACGCTAACTGCTGCTGAACATCTGTCCTGTAGGGTAACATTGTAGCCCGGGTTCACAGCTGACGGTTACAGCGTTCTAGTTCAAAAGTACTGATTATTTATTAGAAAACCTACACATTCGCAGCCCTTTGTGCCGTAA
>NC_135858.1:37058116-37098116 GCF_031162955.1 Sander vitreus | reverse complement strand
CACACACATACAGAAACCATTAAAACCAACAGAGGGAAATTTAATCGGGGGATTTGAGTTGTAAAAAGATTTTTTCTACATTTTGTCAGTTTGGTTTTCACGCAGAAAATATGAGAGCACCAAATACAGATCAACACAAGTCATTATTAAAACATGTTTGTAGAAACTCTCTCTGCATTAAAGACTTATTAGAACTAACTCTATCCAGTTTATTAAAGTTGATTAAAGTGTCCGTCTGACTCTGGAAACACGGCAGTAATAAACCCAGACTGAGGTTTATTAGAGACATTGTTTATGATAAAGGATTGTTTTTCTTATTATCGTCACCTCACCTACAGCCGAGAGTTGCCGCAGATGGCTGGGGCGTGCCCTGAATCTGTTATGTTCTGTGTGTATTTTACATTCATTGGAAAACGTGGCCCTCTGAACCCAATATCATCCTGGTAAGAACGCATAAAGAGGCTGGGGCCGTGCTGTAATGGGCTTCCCACGGTGGGTTTTACAGAGTTCAGCTCGCTGTCTTCATGTGTCACAGTCTGACGCTTGACGTACAACCTAGAGTCACAACACAATCAGGAAACAAAGCAGCAGAGAGGATCACATGCTTATGCTTACCAACACTAACATCTAGGCTGGCTGGGTTGTGCAATAAGTATTTTTTTGCAATACGTAGGCTATTGGGGTTGTGTATTATGTCAGGGCATTGTGTCATTTGTGCAATACGTATGGCTACTGGGGTTGGGGAATATGTTAGTTGTGCAAAAATCTCATTGTGCAAGGGCTGTGCTACACATTGCAGAGAATGCAGCCAACAGGGTTGTTTAATTAAAAAACTGCCACTAAAAGAAGGAGTTAAAGTACTTACTATACCTGTCTAATGTATATGAGAGTATTACTATATAGGTACATGTCTAATGTATATGAGAGTATTACTATATAGGTACATGTCTAATGTATATGAGAGTATTACTATATAGGTACATGTCTAATGTATATGAGAGTATTACTTTATAGGTACCTGTCTAATGTATATGAGAGTATTATTATACCGGTACCTGTCTAATGTATATGAGAGCATTAGTATATAGGGACCTGTCTAATGTATATGAGAGCATTAGTATATAGGGACCTGTCTAATGTATATGAGAGCATTAGTATATAGGGACCTGTCTAATGTATATGAGAGTATTACTATATAGGTACCTGTCTAATGTATATGAGAGCATTAGTATATAGGGACCTGTCTAATGTATATGAGAGTTTTACTATATAGGGACCTGTCTAATGTATATAAGAGTATTACTATATAGGGACCTGTCTAATGTATATGAGAGTATTACTATATAGGTACCTATCTAATGTATATGAGAGTATTACTATATAGGTACCTGTCTAATGTATATGAGAGTATTACTATATAGGGACCTGTCTAATGTATATGAGAGTATTACTATATAGGGACCTGTCTAATGTATATGAGAGTATTACTATATAGGGACCTGTCTAATGTATATGAGAGTATTACTATATAGGTACCTGTCTAATGTATATGAGAGTATTACTATATAGGTACCTGTCTAATGTATATTTGTTTTCCGTATTTTGTGTCCATCCATCCATCCATCTTCGTCCGCTTATCGGCTCGCGGGTGCAGCAGCTCCAGCAGGGGACCCCAAACTTCCCTTTCCTGAGCCACATTAACCAGCTCCGACTGGGGGATCCCGAGGCGTTCCCAGGCCAGGTTGGAGATATAATCCCTCCACCTAGTCCTGGGTCTTCCCTGAGGCCTCCTCCCAGCTGGATGTGCCTCCACCTAGTCCTGGGTCTCCCCCGAGGCCTCCTCCCAGCTGGACGTGCCTGGAACACCTCCCTAGGGAGGCGCCCAGGGAGCATCCTTACCAGATGCCCGAACCACCTCAACTGGCTCCTTTCGACGTGAAGGAGCAGCGGCTCTACTCCGAGCTCCTCACGGATAACTGAGCTTCTCACCCTATCTTTAAGGGAGACGCCAGCTACCCTCCTGAGGAAACCCATTTCGGCCGCTTGTACCCTGGATCTTGTACAAAAACTGACCGGTAGATTGAGAGCTTTGCCTTCTGGCTCAGCTCTCTTTTCGTCACAACGGTGCGATAAATTGAATGTAATACCGCACCTGCTGTGCCGATTCTCCGACCAATCTCCCGCTCCATTGTCCCCTCACTCGCGAACAAGACCCCAAGGTACTTGAACTCCTTCACTTGGGGTAAGGACTTATTTTGTGTTGTCTTTGTAAATCTGAGGAACGAAAAGATTCCAAAACTAATTTCCCTTTGGGGGCAATAAAGTATATATTATCTTATAGTCAGGAAACAAAGCAGCAGAGAGGATTAGATGCTTGGGAAATGTCTTAATTCAAAGGATCAGAAACACAGCGCTGCCTGGAGGAACTGAACTGAACACACGTCTGTTTCACACAGAGGGCCCTATCATTCAACCGGCCTAATGCGGCGCAAAGCCTGACACAAGTGGCTTTGCTAGTTTAAGACCGACGCTGACCGAAGTTGTCAGTTTCCCGTCCAGCGCCCGCGTCGTTTAAATAGCAAATGCACCAGCCCATCTGTGGCCCATGGCTGGTCTTACAGGGAGGTGTGTTCAGGTGCATTCTGGGCATGCTGGTCTTACAGGGAGGTGTGTTCAGGTGCATTCTGGGCGTGCTGCTATCTTGAGGCAGTGGGAAGTGATCGCGCCATTGACCAACAAAAACCTGGTCTAAAGTCAATAACGCACGATAGTAGTGTGCACGAGCTCCTAGGCTCGTGCACACTATGCTTGTTACACACACAGGGACGCACAGCAGCACACACACATGCAGAAGATTACAAATAAAAATATTACGGTGCAAATCCTCCATCATAACAGTAATGCTCCAAGGTCCAAACGCGCCTGGCTTTTAAAGGGAATGGGAGATGATCTCTGATTGGTTGATTGCATGTTACGCCCAAAACACACCTCTGATTAATGAAGACACTAAGGTCAACCCTTTAGAACCATGCGCCCTGGCACACAGTCTTTTTTCCGCTGTTTAACTAGCAAAAGGGGATTTGGACACGCCCTAAATGCACCTGCGCCAGGCTCTTCACGCCGTGCTCTTAGATCATTAAAATAGGGCCCTAATTCTGCAACAGTTTCCTGCAGTTGAAGAAAACTGACAAAAAAACAGAAACAAACATAACAAAGTGACATAAAAGTAAGAAAATAACCAAAAATAAGTTTCTCTTCCCTAACGCCTACCATCCAACAGCAAACTGTGGAAAGACTTTAAAAAAAGTGTGGCACCATCTCACATCTAAAGATAATGTGTCATAATGTCTAGAAGACCTTAATACCAAGACTTCAGACTTTGGAGAATATCAAACACGTTTCATTTTGCCTGATCTTTAAGACTGTCAAAAGACTGACTTGATCATTGTTTGTCTGAGATTTTAGCTCTTTTTCTCTACGTTTATTTCACATTGTTGGCTCTTTTTATACGTAGCCTATGGTCAAAGTTTTCAGTGGGCGTTTAATATTAACGAGCATGGAGGAGAGATAAGGAGACAGAGGCAGAAAGATTCGTGACGCAGCAGGATGGAGGATCGGAGGGAAAACACAAACCTAATCTGACTGGTTTCTTGTTATCGGACAGAAAAGCTCGCTGAGACTGAAGAAGATGCTGCGAGCCAGACCGCAGGAAGGTTAAGAGAATCATTTATCTTCTCAGCAAGCTACTCCGACATTGATCAAAACACACACACACACACACACACACACACACACACACACACACACACACACACAGACACACACACACACACACACACACACACACACACACACACGACACACACACACACACACACACACACACACACACACACACACACAGACAGACAGACAGACACACACACACACACACACACACACACACACACACACACACACACACAGCTCTGGATTTATGACATTAAATAACTAAATGTGCTCTTTCTTTCTGATGTCATTCCACAGATTTAAATCAATGGTTTTCCTAGTTGGTGTTTTTTTTTGTTTTTAACCATAAATGCAGGAAAAACCAAAGACACGGCGATAGATTTCAAGAACAATCCTGTCAGCAATCAGGTAGGAGTGTGTTCAGTCACATAAATATTTAGGGACGTTTATATCGTTACTGTTCCTGTAAAACGTGAAGACGAGGTGTTAAAAGGGATCCAGCTGAAAGCTTCACCATCTTTAAAGAGAGAACAGGGATATAAAAAGCTGCAGAAGTGGTTTATGGTGAGCTGTAGATGAGATATGACTCTGCATTGTGAAGATTAAAGAGCTTTATATAGAGTCCACGTGGAGTTAGAGACCAGACGGAGAGTCAGAGGAGAGAGCATCACACACACACACACACACACACACACACACACACACACACACACACACACACACACACACACACACACACGCACACACACACACACACACACCCACTAAGATCTGTTAGAAGAATGTCTGACAGACCAGATAGCCGGCTGTGTTTTAGTCCTGCTGATTGATGACAGAACAGTTTGGATCGTTTCGAGTTTGTAAAATGTGAGTTTATTTCTGCATTGAGTACTAATACTTTAAGTGCATTTTCCTGATGATACTCACAGACTTTTACTTAAGTATCATTTTCAATGCAGGACTTTTTACTGTAACAGAGTATTTTTACAGTGTGGTATCAGTACTTTTACTGCAGTAAAGGATCTGAATACTTCTTCCACCGCTGCTGCAGTGCGGACACAAAAAACACAGCGGCGAAACCTTTGGAGAAAATCCCCCGTGTGACGCTGCGGTGGTCAGTCATGTAACTCTATATCCATGAAGTTCCACTTCTGGGATCGCTCCGTTGCCGACAGAAATTCCCCCAGATGTCCGTCACCTTCCTCTGTCTCTGTGTTGGCGTTCTAACCTCTGGTGGATTTGTGAGGACTATGGTTAACTGCTCCTCAGATCTCTGCAGGGTAAATCCAGACAGCTAGCTAGACTATCTGTCCAATCTGAGCTTTCTGTTGCTCGACTAAAACTACTTTTGAACGCACTAGTGATGCACTGAATCCAGGATTGGGCTTCAGATTCTGCTGAATATCGGGCTTTCTGACGGGCTTCGGTTTCTGCCGAACCTTAGAATTCTTCCCCAGTGAACTGAACCCTACTCTTGCACTCCGCGCACTACGCTGGTCGACGTAATGACGGCGCCGTTGATTACAGGAAGGTGTTTACGTAGGTGGAGCTTCAATGCAGCAGGCTGAGAGGAAGTGGAAATGGAACTGGTGAGCAGAAAAAGTGTTGTTTGGCAGTACTTTCAGTCAAAAGAAGGCCATTCAAGTCCAGCTACATGTTCAATCTGCAATGCTGATTAGTCTGGTGGTGGCGAGGACCCTAAACAATACACAACATCACCGCTGTTACAACATCTGGTATGAAACATCTGGAAGAATACGAGCTGAGCATGAAGGAATCTACAGACAGCAGCCAGAATGCAGCAACTTCAGGTACGGCAAAGGAAGGACAGTCACTGTTTACTTCATTAATGTGTTGACTGGGTTCATGGACTGAGGACGGGACGAGGACTCAGCAGAACCTCAACCAGGGGGTTCAGGATTCGGCAGAACCCCAACCAGGGGATTCAGGATTCGGCAGAACCCCAAAAATCTGGATTCGGTGCATCCCTAGAAGGTCCACATGTTCCACCAAAACAAGTTCCTTCCTGAGACTATTTAGCAGAGGCACCCGTCCGGAGCTTAGCACCGCCCAAGACCATTGTGATTGGTTTAAAGAAATGTCCATCCAGGAATGCTGTGTGGACCTTCCTTGCAGCGCTGTGGAGGAAGGTCTGGCTCTCTGCTGCGTAAAACAGGGAGCCAATCAACACGGCTTATGTTGTGACTGACGGATGAGTGGGAAAGAAAGATGGCTGAGAGGAGAGTGATAGGAGAGAAAGAGGAATAAAGAAGGAGGAGGTGGAGAGGTGACAGGCCGGAGATAAAGGGAAGAGAAAGGAGTCGGGGGAGTGGCGAGAAGGAGCGAGGATTTTGTCTGAAGACTGGTTAGAAAAGGTTGAGAATAGAGAGAAAGTGCAAAGACAGGTGTGAATGATGAATGAAAGAGAAGATAGGTGAGGAGTGGAAGAAAGGGAGGAGAGAGGCTGGAATGTTTTCCAAGAGGTTTCAGACAGCAGAGGAAGATGTATGGAGGAGGGGGAGAGAGAGGGAGAGCGAGAGAGAGAGACACAGAGAGACAGAGAGAGACAGAGAGAGAGAGAGAGAGCAGAGAGAGAGAGAGAGACAGAGAGAGAGAGAGAGAGAGAGAGAGAGACAGAGAGAGAGAGAGAGACAGAGAGAGAGAGAGACAGAGAGAGAGAGACAGAGAGAGAGAGAGAGAGAGAGAGACAGAGAGAGAGAGAGACAGAGAGAGAGAGACAGAGAGAGAGAGAGAGACAGAGAGAGAGAGAGACAGAGAGAGAGAGAGAGACAGAGAGAGAGAGAGAGACACAGAGAGAGAGAGAGACAGAGAGAGAGAGTGAGAGACAGAGAGAGATAGAGAGACAGAGAGAGAGAGAGAGAGAGAGAGAGAGAGAGAGAGAGAGAGAGAGAGAGAGAGAGACAGAGAGAGAGAGAGAGACAGAGAGAGAGAGACAGAGAGAGAGAGACAGAGAGAGAGAGAGAGAGACAGAGAGAGAGAGAGACAGAGAGAGAGAGAGAGCAGAGAGAGAGACAGAGAGAGAGAGAGACAGAGAGAGAGAGAGAGAGAGACAGAGAGAGAGAGAGACAGAGAGAGAGAGAGAGAGACAGAGAGAGAGAGACAGAGAGCGAGAGAGAGAGAGAGAGAGAGAGAGAGAGAGACAGAGAGAGAGACAGAGAGAGACAGAGAGAGACAGAGAGAGACAGAGAGAGAGACAGAGAGAGACAGAGAGAGACAGAGAGAGAGACAGAGAGAGACAGAGAGAGAGACAGAGAGCAGAGAGAGACAGAGAGAGGGAGGGAGAAACAGACTACATGTCACAGGGATATTTTGTCTTCTCTGCGGGAAACTGCTCAGCAACAAAAGGCAATCCACAGAAATCACTGTTTGTTCGCATAGATATAATTTATGGAATCGACTCCATTGAAAATGCAATGAAGGCTCAGCTGGACAGAAAGTGTCTTTAACGGACCACAGATTTCTGGGATGTGTTTGGGTGACTCTGTGTCTTCTTTTTAAAGCATGTGACTCTGCCTCTGAACTCACTGATGTTCACACTGCACAGACACATACTGACAAAGATAAAGACATATAGGCCAGCTTTAATGAAGCTAAGTCATAAAAAGAAACAAACAAATAAGGGTTGGAAATACAAAAAGAAAAGAAGAGCGTCTCGTGATTTCAGTTAATACCAAAAGCTCGATCTAGAGAGCTACGCTCTGAAAATGTCAAGTTTAGAAGAAGATCTGGATGTTTCAACAAGACAGGTCTGCTTGGGTCTTTCAGGGAATGACTTTAAAGATTTATAAAGAATATGTTTCAGATCATTTCCTCTCTAACTGGGAGGTTTTATAAAGAATATGTTTAGATAATTTCCTCTCTAACTGGGAGGTTTTATAAAGAATATGTTAGATCATTTCCTCTCTAACTGGGAGGTTTTATAAAGAATATGTTAGATCATTTCCTCTCTAACTGGGAGGTTTTATAAAGAATATGTTTAGATCATTTCCTCTCTAACTGGGAGGTTTTATAAAGAATATGTTAGATCATTTCCTCTCTAACTGGGAGGTTTTATAAAGAATATGTTAGATCATTTCCTCTCTAACTGGGAGGTTTTATAAAGAATATGTTAGATCATTTCCTCTCTAACTGGGAGGTTTTGGGACTGATTGGTGGGATTGCTGTGGACCAAGTACACACGGAGATACACTGGTAAGAGCCAATGAGGTTTAACCATGTATCAGCTCATTTAAATAGCTCACGTTACTGGATTGTGTCAACAGTTAACTTCATTTAATATTGGATGTGGAGTTTTCTTTTGTGGGGTGCAAATGTTCCACCAGAACAAGTTCCTTCCTGAGACTATTTAGCAGAGACACCGTCGCCACCATTGGGATTGGTTTAAAGAAATGCAAACAACCCAGAGAGTTTCTTTCTCCAGGCTTTTTGGGTCTAATGGGAAATTCTTTGACTATTAGGGTTTCGGTATAACAGGACGTCGACCAGCCGCCACGGCACCTAGTCTGTTATTTTAAGCTCCAAAGGATCCGAGTGACTCTGGACTGGAACAGAGGGAAGTTGTTGTTCTCTGATCCTGATACGAATACACACATAGACACACACTAGAGGATGGATACCCGAACCGAGCCCGGCCAGTTACGGACAGATATTTAGAAATGATGTTGGGGTTCGGTCGGGCTCGGTCACATCAGTGCGATAAGGCATTGAACATTTTAAATTTAAAACAGCTTATTATGTAGGTGCGCACCTGTGTTAACGTGCGCTTGTTGCCCTGTGTGCACTGATGCCTCATCTGTTGACATTTCCGAATGCCATCCTACAGTTGCTAAATAAAAGCTTTCCAAACAAACAAGCCGTATGTGTCATTAGTATGATAAAAAACGAGATTTTAACTGTGTCGGGCTCGACATAAATATCTTAATGTCTGTCGGGCTCGGGCCGGGTTGGTTACTGCTCAGTCAGACGCTGGCCAGGCTCGCGGGCACAGAAAAATGCGGCCCAATCCACACTCTAACACACACACACACACACACACACACACACACACACACACACACACACACACACACACACACACACACCCCCTCTCACAGACTTTCACTGCCAGCTCTATCTTCAAAGTGCTGTGGAGTAAAGTCTGGCTACACCACAGATGAAACTCGAAACATAAGGCAACCCCTGTCACATTGCCAAACCTTATTGTGGTTAGGTGTTATAGGTCTCTGAACTGAATTCAATTCAAATCTATTGATAGTGTTGATTCCTAACAGGAGTTATCTCTTACAGATACAGTAGGTCTAGACCACACTCTATAAGTTACAGAGACCCAACAATTCCCCCCAAGAGCAAACATTTGGTGCGACAGCGCGAGGAAAAAACTTCCTTTAAAACCAGTGGTTCTCAAACTTTTTCGGTCATTCCCCACTTTGGACAAGGTGGAATTTTTCAAGCCCCACCTGCCCCCCATCGCCCCAACACAATGCTAATGAAATACGCAACATGTTTAAAATGTTCCAATTTATTTAAGTCCAAATGTTGAGGTACTTGTACTTTACTTGAGTCTTTTCTTTCCATGCCACTTTTTACTTCTACTCCGCTACATTTCAGAGAGAAATATTGTACTTTTTTACTCCACTACATTCATCTGTTCCAGCTTTAGTTACTAGTTACTTTAGTTACTCCGCCACATTCATCTGTTACAGCTTTATTTACTAGTTACTTTACAGATTAAACTACGATGTTTTATTATAAAATAGACTATCCAACAATATAACGCCTACAAGTCCAGCTGAAACGACTAGACCATTAAACACTTAACTACTAACAACAAAGTAGTATCAGTATAGTAACAAGTTGTATCTAAATACAAACTATCTACATCAAATAACAGCAATAAAGAAAAATAAAAGTGCAGCTGTGTCAAAATTCTGTATCAAGTTCAAAAATAGAAAAGAAATAAAAGTGCCACTTTGCAATCTGTTAAAAAAAAGAAAAGAAAAGAAATCCATTTGGCAAGACAGGTCTATTTATCCCTGCATTAGTGGCTGCAATGAGCCTGTTTTGCATTGCACAATTTCTCAAAGCGGGGTTGCAGGCTTGATACTGCCACTCTCAAGTCATGCTCAATGTTCAGTGATCTTGTCTGCCAGGTGAGGTAGGTGCTTGTCTTTGCCTTGAAGCTGAAGATTTAATTCATTCAGCTTGCCAAACATATCGCTGAGGTAGGCCAGTTTAAACAGAAATTGTTCATCACTGAACTTGCTTGCAGCCTCATACATGCGCTCCTCCTCCAAGAACATCCGAATCTCTGCCCTGAGCTCAAAGACACGCGACAGCACTTTGCCCCCGAGAGAGCCACCTTGCTTCACTGTGAAACAGCACAGATGTGTGATCAGCTCCCATTTCCTCACAAAGTGCGGAGAACAGTCGCGCTTTCAGGGGTCGGGTTTTGATAAAATTTACCACGCTCACAACTTCTGTCAAAACCTCATTTAGTTCAGGGCTGAGCTGCCTTGACGCGAGCGCTTCCCTGTGAATGACACAGTGCGTCCAGTGCGCATCTGGCGCAACCCTCTTTATTAGTGCCTGCAGCCCGTTTCTTGACCCTGCCATGGTCTGTGCGCCATCAGAGCAAAAGCCCACACAGTTTTCCCATTTAAGGCCGTGTTCTTTGAGGTAACTGTCCATGATCTTAAACAGCTCATCAGCTGTGGCTCTATTTTTTTTATGTATTTGCAAAACAGCAAATCCTCGCACAGTGACTCGCCATTCACAAAGCGGACGTACGAGATGAACAAGCAGTCTTTATTGCTGTCAGTAGCTTCGTCCACTTGTAATGCAAAACGACTGTCTTTTAATTTTTTCTATGAGTTGTTCCTCAAGATCACTTGAAATGTTGCATATACGTCTCGCAACTGTGTCGTTTGACAGGGGGGACAGCTTTTAATTTTGCTGCGCTTGTCTCGTCAAGCATAATTGACACCATGTCTAGAGCAGCGGGGAGAATGAGCTGCTCTGCAATTGTGTGTGGTTTTTTTTGCATTGTGCAATTCTGTATGCCACTCTATATGAAGCCATCTGTGCTTTACTGTTTACTGATGCAGCTTTTACCATGCGAGTCTCCTGTTGACGGGATTCTGCCAGTTTTCTTTGAAAGAAATCAAGTGGCTTATTGACGTGACTGGGGTGTGTGGTCTCTAGGTGTCTTCTTAATTTGTTGGGTCTCATACTGTCTGCTGCTAGCGGTTTAAGACACAGAACACACATCGGTCTCTCCTCTGCCCCCCACCACCGCTGCCGTGAATCCAAGAGCAAGATACCCTTCATCATATTTTCTTCTCGGTTGGCTTTTTGGTTGATTAGGCCCGTCTGGTTTAGTGTCTCTCTGCTGGCGCTGGCTCCACAACTTTTGAGGTCCGTGTCACAAATGTATCCATGTTGTGTTATTGCCCACACTAGCCTGCTACCCATCGGCGCGAAAAATAGATATATACACATATATCTCACGGGCGAAAAATTTGTTCCGCTACAATTAATATGCCGACGTCCACGTCAATCATTATTTTGGCACTTCGGTTCCAGGTTACATTTTTCTCGGGGTCTCATATCTAATGTTCTTTTAATTTAGACTGCAGGTAGGCTAGTAATGATTACTTTGTTTGTGGGTGTTTTGTTTTTGAATGTATGATCTTTGTTGTCATTAAATAAAGGCATTGATAAAGCAGACATCCCAAACTGCAAAAAGTCATTTCAGGGAGGTTCGTTCCAGGGGTGAGGGTGGGGAGAATTCCTGTTACACTTGGTGTCGCCCCCGGGGGTGATCAGTCTAATAAGCGGCAACACACAGCTATAAGGACTCTGCTCTCACACGCGCTGCATTTATAGTTACACACACACACACACACACACACACACACACACACACACGCGCGCGCAGTCACTCTCTAGTCTAATGCGCGGTCTTGCTCCAGATTCCAGGAGATTGGATCTCAGTTGCGGGCGTCTATATCAATATGTGGGAGACTCCCGGAACTTCTGGGACAGTTGGGATGTCTGGATAAAGATATAAAGGCACAAAAAGGAAAAATTCCTCCCGTTTGGCGCGCCCCACCTGTCACGTCTCTATTCCCCACCAGTGGGGCGCGCTGCTTTAAACAGACAGAATCAGAACCTGACTCTTGGAAAATATGACTCATAATAATTATAGCAGTTTGTATAATGTAATTGACATGATTGATGATGATTGTGTCTAATTTCAGAGTGTTAGGTCTTTGTTTGCCTGGAAAGCCTCGACAGTGTCACATCCAGTTTTCTGAACGGACTCCTGAAACCTGAAGCTTGGACACGTTTGAGAAAATAACACTTGTTCGCCCAGAGGATGCATGAACAAGAAAATAATAAGTGCTTCCTGCTGACCCCCCCTCATCTAACAAGATGACAGTCACAACTGCAGGCCGAGTCTTTAAATCTCCTATTTTCCTCCCCCCACACATGCACGCACGCACCACACAGACAGACAGACAGACAGACAGGCGCACGCACGCACGCACGCACGCACGCACACGCACACACACACCCTCTCTTTTGGTTTGGGTTCAAATCAGACGTGACTTCACTTCCTGAAGGTTACCACATGATGCAAAACGTGACGTAGCTCCGTTTGTTCCGTAAAGTTTTCTTTTCAAACGGGACATGAACCCCGGTCTCCTGGGTGAAAGTCCTGTGTTTGACACATCCACCCCCCCCCCCCCCCACCCAACCGGCCTCCTTGGCGTCCGTCCATAGGGAGTATAGACAAATGCTAGAAGTGCCTGCAGTCTAAATGAGTAAAGAAAAGTTAAAGGTGCAAAATGTTGAAAAATAAGCCAAACACGTCGGGGGGGCGGGGGGAAAGCGAGAAAAACGCCGTAAAAACAACACAAAAGTCAACAAATGTTGACGCAAATTAAAAAATGAAACAAACAAAAAACACAAAAACGTTGTCGACAAATATGTAAAAAAACATCAGAAATGTCAGAAAAAGTGACATAAATGAAACCTAAATATAGGTCAGAATTGATGCTGGAACAAACCACTTCTGGGGGAGTTTTTCAGGAGAGGACAGCCTCTGAATGCAGAATAAATAACTGTCCAGATACCATGTTTTTCCTCTGTATAAATATGAGCTCAGGTGTTCCCTTCACTGTGAAGTCTCTTCCCAGAGGTTTCACTGAAAGCATCTGTTTCTCCGTGCACGTTTAACTGCTGCTCATCTCCATGTTTTCACTCAGATGTGTGGAAGCTGCAGCAGACTGAGTGCAAAGAGGATTTATGTGCTGCTGCTGCACAGCTGGGCCCAAACAAGAGGTCATGTTACTCACATCAGAGATAATAGAAGATACAAACTCAGATATCAGGCAGCAGCTGCAGCACAAACACTCTGTGTGTGTGTGAGTCTGTGTGCATATGTGTGTGTGTGTGTGTGTGTGTGTATGTATGTTTCTCTGTCTGTGTGTGTGTGCGTTTGTGTTAAAACATTACTGAATGACAAAAACAACACCCTGGTTCAACCATAATCGTTTATTCGCTGTGAAAAGTTTTCATTGGAAAATCTTTCTACCAACAAAATGTAGATGTGTTTTCTGTTTTTTTTGTTAATTACTGTACATGTAAAATATCAATTTTTTTAAAGGCCACTTCACTCTTTAAATAGAGTACTGGAGTAAACGTACTTAGTTACATTCCAACACTGCACACGAGACAGGAGAAGACAGTAAATATGAAGTGATGAGAAGCGAGGAGAGAGGAGGAGTAGAGGACAGGTGGAAACACAAACATTAATGGATGCCATAAAATGCACGCTGCATGAAGAAAGAAATGATATTAGCATTGCAAATGTTCTGCTCCTCCCTGCACACTGCCTCCAGTGGATCTACCGTTTCAGATAACAGATAAATCAAGTTGGACGGTGGCCTTTTAAGCCTTAATGATAGGAACAAATCTTGGCAGATTGACCTCGGCATTCTGCAGACACAGAACACATACGTCAAATCATAACATATAAGAAAAGGTATGAAATAGTATTGAGCCCAGTTCAGGCCAAAGATTCTGGACAACGCGTCGGTCTGCAGCGTTCTGAAAGCTGCCAGTTCACACCAATTATCTCCATAGAAACAGCTCTTTGTACTTCTGTCCTAATGTCTGACTTCCAGGCTTTTTGTAGCTGATTTATATATAATTTGTTGCGTCTAAATATGAATGTGCATAACGTTAGTGAGAGTGAGATGCTTGCTACAGTTACATTTCTAGTGATGAATGGTGAAAACACGTTTTATTTCTCTGATTCACGGCTTTGTCCGAGGCGCTCCCTCTCTTCAGTCACTCTCTAGCTCGCTCCACCGTACGTGCTCGCGGGTGCACATTGAGCCTCCGTTAACAGTTTGTAACAGGAATAAAATGGATTAGGGATCATTTTATTGTAGCTGACTCTACAATATGTTTTCTCTATTGTCTGTTGAAACAGGTGACGTCTCTTACGTTCTAAAACCAGCCTCTGGAGACTGGACCAGCTGACTTCTCTATTGGCTGTTGAAACAGGAGACGTCTCTTACGTTCTAAAACCAGCCTCTGGAGACTCCACCAGCTGACTTCTCTATTGGCTGTTGAAACAGGTGACGTCTCTTACGTTCTAAAACCAGCCTCTGGAGACTCCACCAGCTGACTTCTCTATTGGCTGTTGAAACAGGTGACGTCTCTTACGTTCTAAAACCAGCCTCTGGAGACTCCACCAGCTGACTTCTCTATTGGCTGTTGAAACAGGAGACGTCTCTTACGTTCTAAAACCAGCCTCTGGAGACTGGACCAGCTGAGTCGCAGCGACACCATCAGCTGTTTTGAGTCGGGCTGAGATGGGACGGTTCAGACCGCTGAAACTTTTCTCTGCGACGTTCTTAAACGGTTTACTCTCGTTGCAAATCTTTGGTCTGAACTGGGCTTTACAATAAAAATGGAAAAATACAGATTCTACGATAAAACACTTGTCCATTAACCACATACTTTTTTACATAACTAAAACTTTAGTTTTTACTTTGCTTTTAAAAGAGGATACAGTTGGAACAGACCTTTGTTGGTGTGGTTACGAAGAGTGTAGGACCAAAATGACTGAAGGCACCATTACCATCAAAATATTGAGACTTTCTGTGTTTCTGTATTATATGATATGAACTCTGAGGGAGGATTTTATGTCTCACCTGTACTTTGTACGTGCATCACATTAACTTCAGAGAACACACACAACAGACCTCTGTTATGTTCAGATATAGAAAACGCAGCAAACTGCTTTCATCAACATGAGAATGGAGCACATAGCAGGCACTAATCCCTCCGCTGCATTTCATAATACAAAACCTGCTTTAGAATGGGTTTGTGTGTTTAACGCAGACTTTAAAAAGTTGATTTTCATGAAGAAAATAAGCGGCAGAAGTTTGTTTTTGAGACTTAAGAAACTCGTGAAGTAACGTTAAAAATGTAGAGCCACTTATTTGCGTGTGGACATTTAAATGTTAGCAGATATTCAAATATTCAATACTTCTATTGTAGGCATAGCCGGAATGCTTTACTCTTTCAAATCATCCGACAAAAGGAGAAACACTTCAGATGATACATAAAACCTGTAAACAAATGTTAATCTTGTTGCTGGCAGCTCGGGCGCCAAAAAAACATGGGAAATGACAGGATAAACTTTTTGTAAAAATACAGTTTGTAGCTTTAGTTTACATGAAATCTTGTGTATTTTCGTGGCTTTTTAATGTTTAATGAAGGATATTTACACCTGTTAAAACTAATTTTCTCTATTTACTAATTTAAATACTTTAAGAAATGTTTTTACATTTAATAAAACTTGAATTTGACAGAAATATTAGTGAAATTATGATACATTTGCAAATGTATTTTAATGTGAAAACATACTTTTTCTAAAAAAAAAAAAAAAGATGGAAATGTCATTCACTTCTGTCGATGTTTGTCGCCCTTTTTTTTGGACAGTTTTTTTTTTCTACATCCTGTTTTCTATCTGTCTGTCTTCATCATTCTGAAACCACAACACAACAAATGTTGAGGATGACTAAGTTTGCCTCCTGCCCCCTAAAGAGAGACAGAAACTGTCTGATGTTTCTGTTTCTAGGTCCCATAGGTAGGTTTGCTGTGCCAGTCAGAGAGACTGAGGGGAAATGACACAAATGTTAAGTTATTTTAAAAACCCTCAAAGATTCTGGGATTTGGAGGAAACATTCGGGGCTGGAGACCCAGAAGCTCCACCCCCTGCTGAGGGCGTTTTGACACAGATAGTTAAAACTGCCGTCCAACTAAATGACATTCAGGGTTGGGTCAGATTACTTTGAAATGTAATCCATTACATGACAATTTTTGTAATCAGTAACGTAATCAGTTGGTGATGACTTTAGGATTACTCGTAGATCACTTCAATACATATGTACCTTAAGTAAAAGACCACCACAGAATTGATCAATGAATACTCATTTTATTTTTCTCTTTGTTATTTTATTACATCTAAGAAATCTTTTTGCTTTCCTGTGTAAACTAACTAAAAACGTTATGTTTATTACTAAGTACTTTCTTTACTCTGAACATATCTGTTTCTCAGTACATATCCTCATATCAATCTGTTTAACTCTTTTCTCACATCACATTGAATATTTAAAATGAAAAACATTCCTAAAACATTTTCATTTCCGATTTGAAGTAGATGTTAGCGCCGTTGACAATACTTGCACTTTTGGTTTGCACAACTTGCACACACCATACACATTATTATTTTCCACTGTCTTTAAATCAAAGTTGTGGCGATATTACCAACTTGTAAACGTATTTTTCCCAACTGAAGCGGGTCTGTCTTTCGACGTTGATGGCTCCTCCATCTTGAGTTTTATTTGAACTAACTTGTTGGTAATCCTTGTTGGTAATCCTCAACAATGTAACTGTAATGTGACTACACATCTTTATTGTAATCTGTGCTGATTATAGTATATTTTTTTTATCTGAATACGTAATCCAGATTACATGTACTACCCAACCCGGATGACATTAGCTGACTGTGTCATATATTACCCAATACATCCAGTCTTTTCTCGATGCTCAGCCATGCGAAGGCCTAACATTTCCGTTTATGTCCTGATAACCGTTTCGAAAACAGAAGAATCAGTTCATGTCGCGTAGGGAGAAGTTCAACACAATTCATCTCTTGCAGCAGACGTGTGACGAGCACAAACGCAACAGTTTCAGGGGATTGCGCCCGCTTGTCGTGTCGCCTGTCAAACTACCCGTGACCTCCTTCCTGCCTGCTCGCCTCTTATTGAAAATTAATTAGTAAGCACTGCAATCACTGTGTGTGTGGGTTCTGTCTCGTTCATTACTGTCACTTACTTAAGTATTGCACTTGTGCTGCGTGGGAGGATATTCGTGCCTTTCTGACCTTCCTGCTGTTTGCACACTACTGGCCTCTACAACACAGCAACAGCCTCCTTCACACGCTCCTCTCCTCTCCTCTCCTCTCCTCTCCTCTCCTCTCCTCTTCTCCCTCCCTCCCTCAATCCATGTCCTCTGTCTCTTTCTAGCTCTTTCCTTCCTTCGTACCTGCATTGCTCTCAACCTTGCTTTCGGCTACAGTCGGTTTGCATGTGTACATTATGCACTTCAGTGTGTCCAGGCATGTGTGGTTGCTGTGTGGTTGCCTGTATACTCTCAGTGTCTGTGTGTGTGTGTGTGTGTGTGTGTGTGTGTGTGTGTGTGTGTGTGTGTGTGTGTGTGTGCAGGGCATACAGATTATTTCTCTCTCCTTGTTTGTATTCTGCTCGTTTTGCAGCAGGTAGGTAATGGCAAGCAGCAAGAGGCCAGCGCTTCACTCAACTGCTGCTGGCTGCCTGCTGACGTCAAGCCTTTGTACACACACACACACACACACACACACACGCACACACGCACACACACACACGCACGCACGCACGCACGCACGCACGCAAAGAAACAAACTGTACTGTACAAACAAACGGATACATATCTGTTATATCTGAAGGAGTGTGTCAGTGTCCTTCAGAGTGTCATACAAATATATATATATATATATATATATATATATATATATATATATATACATATATATATATATATATTCATGGTGGAACATGAAAGAAGTTAATACTATAGGGGTGTCACAATTTTGAATTTAAATCAAAAATCGTTTGTCATTGAATTAAAGAGCAGGATCAGCGATTCCCTCAGTATTTCTTTTCTCCACCCCGCCTATTTGTACATGAAACAAAACAACAACAGATATGGCGTAGCTAGGCGCTGGTAGCATGCAGCTAAAGACACAGTGTAACTTTAGCTTAGCGGTAGCCTACAGCTGCACTTTTCCAGACACCATGGTTCATTCATTTTTGCCTCGTTCATTTTGAGAAACTCTAACTGTTGGTAGAAAATCATGCTCTAAGTTTTAGAAATACCGTTCCCATAATGCTTCGGGGCTCTAAACAGGAAGTACAGTATAATAATAATAATAAATAAAAATATTTTTTTTTGCCAATATCAGGTTCCCTTTAGTCAAAGTGTCTCCATCCCAATCTCTGAATGATGTTTGGATAAACAGACAACTTGTGGATACTATTGACTGGGTTACTACTGCTGTACACAGGGAACATACTACTGCTACTGCTGTACACAGGGAACATACTACTGCTACTGCTGTACACAGGGCACATACTACTAATACTGCTGTACACAGGGAACATACTACTGCTACTGCTGTACACAGGGAACATACCACTGCTACTGCTGTACACAGGGAACATACTACTGCTACTGCTGTACACAGAGAACATACTACTGCTACTGCTGTACACAGGGAACATACCACTGCTACTGCTGTACACAGGGAACATACCACTGCTACTGCTGTACACAGGGAACATACTACTAATACTGCTGTGCACAGGGAACATACTACTGCTACTGCTGTACACAGGGAACACACTACTACTACTGCTGCTACTGCTGTACACAGGGAACATACTACTACTACTGCTGTACACAGGGAACATACTACAACTGCTGGGTTACAGGTGCGTAGCATCGGCGACAGACACATAGGATATTAGACCTGTTTCAAGCCCTTCAAACCTGTAATTGTTTGTCCTCTGTCACTAACAGACTACTTTGCAAACTCTCAAATGGTTTAGAAAAAAGAAATGTAAACTTTGTATTAGTTTTTTATTATAATAATTTTTAGGGGGGCTGAGATGAAATTTAAAGGGTTGTGTTTTTGAAAACCAATCGACCCAGAAGATCTCGGGTCAGGTTCTCTGTGTTTCTGAATGACTGAGTTTAATTTGAAGAAACTGATTATTAAAAGAAAGATGAAAAGTGGTTTGTTTCTAAACTAAACTTATGTTAGCATTTTTCAAGTTAATTAGTTCAGTTTAAAATGTTTAGATATGGTAAATCATCTGTAGACAAATGTTAAAGATCACTTGAAACTTAAATATAAAGTCAACAATCTAAAGTGAAGTTTAGTTTTTAGTGTCAACAGATGGGTTGAGGTCTGATTTAAGTTCATTTTCATCTGGATTAGTCGGTGCGTGATAAACTGAATATTTACAGGCTTTGTTTTACCTGGAATTTAGTTTTTTCTGTAACAAAATCAATATTGATGATATGCAAGTATTGATGTGTATGAGGTGTGAACACAGATTCTGGGTTAATTTACTTTTTAAATTTATGAAGTGTTTTTTGAACATTAAATCATGTAAACAAGTTCTAGTACAAACCAACAATACAAGTATCAACCTGAAAATGTTATATAATAGTTGCCCTTTAAAGCCCTGAATGTCATGTTAAGAGATTATTGCTGCCAAAAGAAATAAAGGACAATAATGGAAAAAATAAAACAGTGGTGATTATTGATATCAAAACAGAATTGTACCTTTTTTATATTTCCATATGCACATAAAGTGTTCGCCAAGTCTGATTGTACAGAAAAAGTTGGGTTAGAACCTCCATATATGTTCATTTCCTTAATACACAAGCCCTTTTAAAAAACTCCTATCCTCATATCAGTTTCCATGTACTCTCGGTGCCTCATTACAGTGTGTTAAAAGAATGTGTCAGTAGCTCCTGTCTGCAGTGTACTGGATGTTCAATTTCAATTCAATTACATTTCATTTATAGTATCAAATCATAACAGCAGTTATCTCAGGACACTTTACATATAGACTAGGTCTAGACAACACTATCATTTACAAAGACCCAACAATTTCCAAAGAGCAAATATTTGGTGGGACAGTGGCGAGGAAAAACTTCCTTTAGGCAGAAACCTCGGACAGACCCAGGCTCTTTGTGGGCTGTTACCTGATGGTGCCGGTTGGGGGTACGATGATCAGTTACAATTATACTCACAATAAAGATAATGGAACTATGCAGAGCGTAGTAGGGCATTACGTGACGATGCGAAGCGTAGTAGGGCATTACGTGGCGATGCTGAGCGTATTAGGGCGTTACGTGGTGATGCGAAGCGTAGTAGGGCGTTACGTGGTGACGCTGAGCGTAGTAGGGCGTTACATGGTGATGCGAGCGTAGTAGGCCGTTGTGGGGTGTTCAGTATCATAAGTATCACTGGATTACTTTGATACTAAAGAATAATTCAAAACATTCTCAGGAAAGTTCTCCAGCATCTATTATTTTTTATATTATTTAAAATATCTGTATGTAATTCAGTATATTATTGTTTACTTTGACTTAATCTCTGTTTTGAGACATAATTACTGGATCTTTCAATAGGCAGCTTAAAATATACATTTACAGCAAAACTTTAAACTTTAATCTCATCTGGTTTTGTGTGCTTAATGCTCTAAATTATTACATTACAGTTCTTTTTAATTGAAGGCAAATGTGCTAAATAACCACAACACAGTTAATTCCTATGTAGACCTCAAACTCCTGCAACTCTTTACAGATAAAAGCTCCATCACAGCTGAATGATATTTAGGCTCCATGTAGGTTAACATGTTCTGATAAAATGACATCAATCCTTGTGCTGCATGTGAAGACATGTTTGGCAGAAAAGGTGTGACAGAGCTCCACTCCTCACCTGACTCACCTCAGACAAACCAGAAACCAGTTTGTCAGACTGAAAAAAAGATTCACCTACAATAGACCAGGGTAGGCCTTTTTCATTTATATTCCATGTAAAACTTTATATACAGATTGCATAGTATCCATACCATAGTAAAATATTCCCTGGTAGTCCTTCTATACAACACTGAATGGTACCAACATTATCAAGACCCTTACATACATTATCCATGCGCCCCATTTAACAGCACCCCTTACAGTAAATACTAGTAGTGCTGGGCAGGACACTACTTAAACCGTCTACCGGTATTAACTTCCCGTATAATATGAATTTTTCATATACCGTAATACTGGTGCATGGCCGCAGAGCGCGCTGCGGCAGAGGTTGAACTGCAAGTGAATTGAGAACGAGACCTTGGTAACTGCGTACTCTTCTCACTCATGGTAGGAACTTCATAACACAACAATGAATAACCCACAACTAACTGTCTTTAACAGGATAAAACACCATAGCACACAACAAGTTGTGACCTAAACAATTTCTAACACTAGTAATTGTACATTTAAAAATGTACACCGCAGATCTGCATGCTGGGTAACATTATAGCTGCTAGCTAGCCAGGTAGCATAACAGTCTGTTAAACTGGGAGAGGCTCCGGTCACTGATAACATTAAAGAACAGAGAAGAAAGTTAGAGGATGAAGAAAGACCGGAGATACACCAGAACAACGTATGCTCAAGAGTGGAGCTGCCTGCTGTTCAGACTTTTTTGTTTAAAAAAGGCTAATGAGAGGAGGGCCCAAACAGATGCTACAGTAAAATAAATCGCTGTGCATGCAGGGAGGGGCCCATAGAGAATGCTTTTGTACAGGGCCCAGAATTTTGTGCTACATCCCTTTTCAGGTGTACTGGCGTCAGATTATCATTGCACAGCAGTTCATGTCTTGTGAGGTGATCCGCAGTTGTATCTCGTCCAGAGTAAGTGAGAAATAACCTTGATATTGCGGGTTTAAGGGATTAGCCCATAGCTTAGCTTGTAGCCCCGCTCTCTGGCCCCTCTTATGTTTGTTTTTTTGTACCTTTGTCACCTTTGCCCGGGCTCTGGAAATTGTTGGATCTCTGGAGGAATGTCGTCCTTATAGGATTAAGATGTCTGTGTTGTCCGCAACCTGTTTCGATCCGGTGAGTAGTCACCTTTCCCATAAGAAAACATACAATTGCGCACAAAACAACTAAAGCGCTTACAGAACAGGAGGACTGGTCCACCGCATGCAACCGTGCTGCCATCTAATCCTAATTCTGTGAGATCAAAGAGTCATTTGTCCAGAGGGATGTTAACACCAGAGGGGCAGTTACGACAAATCTAAGGCTATTGTAAGGTATACTAACATGAGTTTTGATCTCAGGAAGGCCTCAGCAGCTGTCTATTGTAAAATGCCTTACTCAACCTGTCATGAGGTCATCAACTGTTGACCTTTTGATCATATTGTAGGGGCCATACTTGGCCATACTTAATGTAACAGTTAAGCCACTTAACTAATAGCATATTGTCAAAAATATAAAAATAAATAACTCTTCTGTCAGTAATGCTCCATCATAAGACTCTGACCTGTTGATAATTCCTGAATGTTTAAGGGCTCACACAATGAACTGAATGAAACGCACTCAAGCACTTTGACCATCTGCTTTAATAAGGTATTCTTTATGACTGAGTATGTTGCAAATCTGCAGCAATATATAGCATTAGTTATTACTTTGGCACGGTATGAATCTGCATTGGGAGGCTGCCTGAATCCTGTAGGGAAAAGGACACGCCTTTCATTCAGGTTTTGTTTTGTTTCGCTAATCGACACATCCGGGTGATGCCGTAATAAATGACATTTTTGAAGTGTTTCCACAGACAGACCCGACTTCAGTACGGCGTACGGTTTGAAACAAATGGTTGTCAATTGAGCCTGAACTAACCAGCTAACTGGGCTAAGTTGACTAGCATGCTACAGCTGACAAATGGTGCGCTGCCAAAACTTTCTGGGTAAAACTTACGCTCTAGAATTTCTGTTCTGCGAAAAAGCTTTTTTGACGTGTTTGGTTAACACAGCGTACAGATCCAATGTCGCACACAGAACCCAATGTCCTGTACCAAAACTGTTCAGGAAGAATACGTTACAGCCATAGTATACTGTATATAAGGGAAGGCACTCTGAAGTAACTTCTGAGAACATCATCAGAGACCTTCTCTCTATGCTGCATGAAATAAAGATTTGATTCATCAGACCAACTTTTATTTTAAAGAACTACAAGAAGTTCTTTGACATTTCAGAATCAAAAATCAATATAAGAAAGTAGCCAGCTAGACTTAAATAAGTAGTTGGCTGTGTGGCCGGCAGCCAACTACTTATGGAAAGCTCTGCTCATATCAATCATAAAACCTTGATAAAATCCTTTAATAAAAAGAGCATGTGCACGAGGAGACAGACTTATCATTTCTGACAATCGCATCACTAGGCTACGAAAGCATATATTCTTTATGAAAGCCAGAAAGTTTAAAGTAAGACAAATTTAAGCACCAAAAAAATGTTTGATGCAGATAAGGGAAGCTGTTGATACTTCCAACGTCTATGGAGCCTTGACTGACTGGACTTTCTGTCTGCTGTGTTTTCAGCTTCACCCAGAGACTAAATGGCTTCCAGATCAGAGGAGGATCTCTGCTGTCCGATCTGTCATGTAGTCTTTAGAGGTCCTGTTCTTCTGTCATGTAGCCACAGCTTCTGTAAAGACTGTCTGCAGAGCTGGTGGACAGATAGACCGATCAGAGACTGTCCAGTTTGTAAGAGAAGATCTTCAAAGGATGAACCACCGTTAAACCGGGTGTTAAAGAACCTGTGTGAGTCCTTCTTACAGCAGAGAGATCAGAGAGTTTCAGAGACTCTCTGCAGTCTGCACTCTGAGAAACTCAAACTCTTCTGTCTGGACCATCAGCAGCCAGTTTGTGTCGTTTGCAGAGATTCAGAAAAACACTCCAGCCACAGATTCAGACCCATCGATGAAGCTGCACGACAACACAAGAAGAAACTCCAGGAAATATCGGCGCCTCTGCATACACACCATCTCACACACTTTCACTGAGAGGATGTTTCCATGGATTGACACTTGAAGATATTACCAAAGAAGGTCTTGGTGATAAAAAAAACAACTGGTGTGATAATCTTTAGTTTAAAGTAACACAAGGTACTTCACTTATTAAAAAAGAATATCTATTTATCTATGTCGACATGTTTTTAAAATAAATGATTCAGCAAGTGCAGACTTCTGTAGTTTTAGCAGCAAACAGCAACAGAAAACTAGAGATACACTGATCTGATCTGTCAACACCCAACTGATTATTGAAGAAATTGTTTCTAAATTAAGTTAGCATCCTAGCATTAATTATTTCAGTCTGATTAGTGTAAAATGTGTATTTGTGGTAAATAATCTGTAGAGAAATGTTAAAGATCACATTAAACTTTAATATAAAGTCAATTATCTGTCTTCACTAACTGTGTTACCTGTAAGTTCATATTTAGATTTTTCTGTAACAAAATCAATGTATGTATGTATTGATCTGTATGAAGTCTGCAGCGTGAACACAGCTTCTGAGGGTTAAATTACATTCATTGTTTTATTTTATACTTTTCATGTGCTTTATTGGGATTGCCACTGCCACATTATACCCACTGCTATAATTATTATGAGTCATATTCCTGTCTCTCTCTCTCTCTCTCTCCACCAACCGGTCGAGGCAGATGGCCACCCACCAAGAGTCAGGTTCTGTCCAAGGTTTCTGCCCATTGAAAGGAAGTTTCTCTCCGCTGCACTTAGTGCAAGTGCTCTAGTGGTAATTGTTGGGTCTCTGTGAATTACAGAGGAACACTGCATAGGTTACAACTGTTGTTTAGTAAATCAGACACTGATGGCGCAGCGCTGTTTTATGCCTGTTTACTAAACATTTCTACTTCCTACCAAAAATGTTCTGTGCTAATTGGATGAAAAAACATTTCAAAAGGTGGTACAGTATTGAAAAAAATTTGAGAACCATTGGTCTAGATCTACGGTCTAAGGTGTCTTTATCGTATTTCCTTTTCTTCCAGGTGTTATTTTTTGGATGCTAATGTGATGTAAGCAAAATAAAGATTGTTTGCAATAAATAAAAGCATATATATATATACACACACATACATATATATCTTGATGCAGCCTCTCTTCACCTCAACTTAGTCTGCAGCTCCAGAAGGAAAAAGCCTCGGAGCCATCCGGATAACGATCAGACCTGTCCACATATCTCTTCTCTTTTAATCTCTGTTTCTCTCTGTCATTCTCTTCCTTTCCATCCCCTCCATTTTCTGCTCCCACCACAGATCTCACTGTGCTCGCCTCCCTTTTCTCCCGTCTCCCAATTTACTCTGCAGATCCCTCTGTACTTTGATGCTTTATCTCTGGCTTCCCCACTGATCTCTTAACTTCCTGCTTTTTCTGTTGACAGCAAGATCCTCACTATAGTAAAACAGAAAAAACAGAAAATACGCTACATTTTTTTTTGAAAAAAAAAGTCAAACCTCGTAAAAAATACGTTAATAAAAAAATCGAGAAAGTGACAAAAAAACCTTTAAATAAAAGTTGATTTTAAAAAAAAAAAATTACGTTTTTCACTTTTTGTCACTTTTTTTCGACTTTTTAAAAGAAACGTGTTTTCAGGACGTTGAAAAAAGAATGAGAAATAGAAAAACAAAATATCATAAAACCTTGAAAAAACAAAAAGGTAAGAATGTGTGACATAAACAGCTGAAATCTTTCCTAGGGCCCCAGATTGGTTCCGGGCCAGCTCTGGGTGAATTAACAATTGAAGCAAATGAACGTGAGAAAGCACCTGGTTTAAAAAAGGAAACACATTCCCCTTCAGGAAAACCTTTGTGGCTTCTTATAGCTGCATTTATCAGTCAACGCTAAGGGTCCTATCTTGCACCCGTTGCAGCGCAGCACAAAGTCCGACGCAAGTGTCTTTGCTAGTTTAAGACCGAAGGCAGTTGTCGCGTCGTTTAAATACAAAATGCAGGGAGCTGGGAGTATTGCTATCTTGAGGCAGCGGGAAGTGATCGCTCCATTGACCAACAAAAACCTGGTCTAAAGTCAATAACGCAGCATTTCATTGTTATTTTAACAGAGCATTAGTAAAATGATCCTAGACTTGTGCACAGCGCGCGCACACTATGCTTGTTACACACACACACACAGGTACGCACAGCAGCACACACACATGTGGAAGATTACAAATCAAAATATTACGGTGCAAAATCCTCCATCATAACAGCAATGCTCCAAGGTCCAAACGCGCCTGGCTTTTAAAGGGAATGGGAGATGATCTCTGATTGGTTGATTGCATGTTACGCCCAAAACACACCTCTAATTAATGAAGACACTAAGAACAACCCTTTAGAACCATGAACCCGGCACACGGACCCTTTTTTCCACCGTCAAACTAGCAAAAGTGGATTTGGAAACGCCCTAAACGCACCTGCACCAGGCGCTTCACGCCGTGCATTTAGATTGTTAAAATAGGGCCCTAAAGGTTAAAACTGTGTGTGTGTGTGTGTGCAGGCGGAACTGAAGGATTTACCCCTGCCTGCAGGCTTATCAGCTGCTTCTGTGGCCTGAAGCGCTTCACATGGACAGCGTTTCCCTGCGGACACGACACAAGTCCATCCAAGGGCTTTACCCCAGTCCATCTCTGTAATGCTGAGTGCCGAGCAGAGAGGATTAGGCTTTTCTAAAGATCTCAGCGCAGAGCTCAGTGTCAGGCCGGACAATCTCACCTGGGCCGGAGAGACGAAGGGAACAGCAGCTTTAATCTGTGCCTCTGACGGTGCTTACAGCTCTTTCACAAAACTTCAGTCACTCGCAACTTTGGTATTAGAAGGGTATCTGTGCCTAACAGTGTTGGGGAGATACGTCATTTAATTACAAAATAAAGGTAACTTTAATCCAAAAATAATGGCAAAAATCTCATCAAATGCTGACAAGATGTAAAGAAAAAAACAACAACAAAAAAGTCAAACAAGCGACAAAACGTCAAGAAATGACGACAAAAATGTCAAAAAGTTACTTTGTATGTATATATTTGCTTTTCTGTAGTCATTGTTTATTTCATATTCATGTTTAAATTGTTTATTTATGTTTGCACCATTCACAAAGGCAAATTCCACGTAAGTGTTCTTATTGTGGCAATAAAACCTTTTTCTGATTCTGATTACTGGGAAAAATGTGTAATTAAATGACAGCTCCCCATGTTCATGATTATATTGGGGGTTACGTGTGAATATTTTTTTTGTAAAATGCTTGGCTACATGTTGAACAATATTCATTTAGTTGCTTTGCAATTTTTTTCATATGCACAATGTGTTCTTTTGCTGTTTCTAGCCACAGCTGTTTAGTAAAGTTTGATGCTATTATTCTGATGCTTTCAATTAGTTCTCCTGTTTTTGCCGACAGTTTCATACAGAAATCAGCGAAGGGTTCGAACACAAGCGTGCAATGCAAAGAATGTTTGCCAGTGGACAAAATGTCCAACAGGAAACATCTGCAGGTATGTAAGTTGACTTACAGTAACTGCAGTAGCAGTCATAGTAAATAAAGTAGGGAAGACATGCCCATCGTGATTGGGAGGAATGGCCTCCCTGATCTAAACCAGAGTGGTTGTTGTTGGACTTGCTAGTCATGGATTGTCTATAACAAACACCATGTTCGAACATAGGGATGCTCATAAGTGTACTTGGTACCAGAGCACCCTAGGCCAAAGGTCAATGATCGATTTTATAATCGTTTCATCTGATCTGAGGCCGTATGTTTTGGACACTCGGGTGAAGAGAGGGGCGGAGCTGTCAACCGATCACCATCTGGTGGTGAGTTGGGTCAGGGGATGGGGGGGGTCAGAGGACTCCGGAGGCAGTTGCAAGGTACCGAAGGCCCGAAGGGCTGCAGCCTCTGACGTGAAAGAGGCAAAGCTGTGGGTGTGGGAGAAGTTCGGAGAAGACATGGAGGACTTTCGGTCGGCACCAAGGTGCTTCTGGAAAACTGTTCGCCACCTCAGGAGGGGGAAGCGAGGAACCATCCAAGCTGTGTACAGTAAGGATGGGACGCGGTTGACCTCAACTGAGGAGGTAATAGGGCAGTGGAAGGAGCACTTTGAGGAACCCCTAAATCCAGCTAATACACCCTCTATGGTAGAGGCAGAGCTGGAGGATGATGGGGTATTGTCGTCAATTTCCCTGGTGGAAGTCGCTGAGGTAGTTAAACAACTCCACGGTGGCAAAGCCCCAGGGATTGATGAGATCCGTCCGGAAATGCTTAAAGCTCTGGGTGTGGAGGGGTTGTCTTGGTTGACACGCCTCTTCAACATTGCGTGGAAGTCTGGGACGGTGCCTAAGGAGTGGCAGACCAGGGTGGTGGTTCCCCTGTTCAAAAAGGGGGACCAGAGGGTATGTGCCAATTACAGGGGTATCACACTTCTTAGCCTCCCCGGTAAAGTCTACTCCAAGGTGCTGGAAAGGAGGGTTCAATCTCGGGTTGAAGAGGAACAATGCGGATTTCGTCCTGGTCGTGGAACAACGGATCAGATCTTCACTCTCGCAAGGATCCTCGAGGGAGCCTGGGAGTATGCCCAACTGGTCTACATGTGTTTTGTGGATCTGGAGAAGGCGTATGACCGGGTCCCCCGGGAAATATTGTGGGAGGTGCTGCAGGAGTATGGGGTGAGGGGGTCCCTTCTCAGGGCCATCCAATCTCTGTACGACCAAAGCATGAGCTGTGTCCGGGTTCTTGGCAGTAAGTCAGACTCGTTTCAGGTGAGAGTTGGCCTCCGCCAGGGCTGCGCTTTGTCACCAATTCTGTTTGTAGTATTTATGGACAGGATATCGAGGCGTAGTCAGGATGGGGAGGGGTTGCAGTTCGGTGGGCTGGAGATCTCATCGCTGCTTTTTGCAGATGATGTGGTCCTGATGGCATCATCGGCCTGTGACCTTCAGCACTCACTGGATCAGTTCGCAGCCGAGTGTGAAAACTTACAGTATCTGCAATAGCAGACATCTGGGTCTCTTCTACTGCCTCACCTTACTTCCTGCTTTGCTCCCGTCAGAACTAATACGGCCACTAGAGGACGCCAACACTACAAACCTAAATATAGGTCAGAATGATGCTGGAACAAATAAGTTATGGAAGTGTTTTTAGAAGGATAGTCTCATGAGGAGACAAGGTTGACCAACATATATAGCTATATGTAACAACAAGAAGTTAAGGAGAAAACACAAGACTTTCACCCAGGAAACAGGTGTTCAAGTCCCGGGAGTACTACTTAAAGGTGCTCTAAGCGATGTCACACGTTTTTTAGGCTACAACATTTTTTGTCACATAGAGCAAACATCTCCTCACTATCTGCTAGCTGCCTGTCCCCTGAACACACTGTAAAAAAACGCTGTCTCTGTAGACAGCCCAGGCTCCACAAACGGCAACAAAAACAAACTGGCCAACCTGCACCACCAAACATAACAGTGTTCCAGCATTCCAGCCAATAACCAACAAGAAGGATTTGGGGGTGGGGGTTGGGGGGTTAGTGCGCGGAAGGGAGGGGGAGGGGACGGGATGAGGAGGAGGGAGGTGCGAGGTAGCCTTGTTTTGTTTGAAAATACTTCAAATGTCAACAAGAAGTGCCGTCACCCAACATCGCTTAGAGCACCTTTAAGTGGACCCTTTTTTTAACTGCTTTTTGTCGGCTAAGTATAACTGTAACGGCGTCAGAAAGGACTGTCACCTCACAGTGCTCAGTACCCAGCTCACAGTCACCTTTTCTTGGCTAAATTGAACTGTAACTGTGAATGTCCGTTTGGTCGCCTAATTTCATGGATATCATATGCATTGTGGTGCATACGTCTTTGTACGATATTGTACGATATCTTACAAACCCGATCATAACAAAGCGTTGAACTAATTAAACAAACTATACCAAACTATAATAAAGAAACATACTGTATAGATGCAGTACAATGTCAAACATCCATGCAATGACTGACTGTACAGTTTCTGTGGTTTCCTCCTAATAAATTATGCAACAAGAAGAATTAACGTTTTTTTTTAAATCCAGAAATAAACAAAAGTTAAATAGATCTATGGGGACACAAAGCAGTTTAACAAGGCTCACATAATCAGTATTTATCCCCGCTGTGCATGATGGAGTTTTGCTAAAGCTTATTAAAAATGTTCAGCAGATTGCTTTCCCACATTTCACAGAGACTCATTTCGTTTAGCTGTAGTTTCCACACAGTTGTGATAAGACTTAAAGGTCATGCAATTATGGTAAGAACCTTTAGACCTTTCTAACAAGTCGCCTGGATCCCATGACTTTCCTCACATTTTAACTAATTCCAGTTTGAGCCTTTGGGGTTTGGTAAAAAATATCTAATTGTGCAACAGCTGCTGACCTTAAATCATCAGGACAGGAGGTAGCTGATGATAAGAAATGTGTCTCTCTCTTAACCCTTTACACCGTTTGGGTTAGGGTTAAAACCAGTACTACCTAAGCTAAAAGTTTATGTACATCTATAAACCATAACAATAAACAGTAAAACGTGCTCTGGTTTATTGGCATTTCTTTAAACCGATCACAATCGTCTTGGGCGGGGCTAAGCTCCAGACGGAGCCACGGTGCCTCTGCTAAATAGTCTCAGGAGGGAAGTTGTTTTGGTGGAACGTGTATGTTCAAAAGTAGTTTTAGTCGTGCAACAGAAAGCTCAGATTGGACAGATAGTCTAGCTAGCTGTCTGGATTTACCCTGCAGAGATCTGAGGAGCAGTTAACCATAGTCCTCACAAATCCACCGGAGGTTAGAATGCCAACACAAAGAAAGAGGAAGGGGACGGACATCCGGCTGTATTTGTGCAATCCTGGAAGTGGAATGTGGTGGATATAGAGACGCTGAGGAGGCGTTTTGCATCAATAACAAACGCCAAAGGCACCTGACCAAGCGTCGCTTTGCGGCGCAATGGGAGTAAGAATGTGTTGGACAACATGTTAATTATTCTAGCTCAGAGACATGTGAGCATCTCGGCAAATTGTTTGCCCATTCATCCATTGGTTCTTACCTTTTCTGCAGATTGCGCCGTGCCGAAGAAGATAGGTATAAACGCCAGCCAAACAATGCAGGTGGTGTACATGGTGAACCCGATGGGCTTGGCCTCGTTAAAGTTCTCCGGGACCCCGCGGGTCTTTATGGCGTACACAGTACATGTCACCATCAACAGGATACTGTAACCCAACGAACAGATGATCTGCAGATCCGTGATGTCACACTTCAACACGCCTCGAGCCAGATCCGGGTTGAAGGTCTTCTGCTCGTCGTAGTCTACGAGCGTGTTGGGCGGATCCACCACGAACCAGACGAACACGCCCAACAGCTGCACCGAGATCAGACTGGAGGTGATCGCCAGCTGGGAGGTGGGGCTGATCAGCCGCGGCGCCGTCACCGACTTCTTGCCCTGCTCAAAGATTCGGTAGATGCGGTTGGTTTTGGTGAGGAGGGCGGCATAGCTGATGCACATGCCTAAACCCAGGAAAATCCTTCGGAACGAGCACACGCCAACATCTGGCTTAGCGATCATTAGGAAGGTAATGATGTAGCATAAAAATATCCCAGTTAGAAGAACGTAGCTCAGTTCGCGGCCGGACGCCCGGACTATCGGCGTGTCGTTGTACCGTACAAACGTAGCCATGACAAAGATGGTAGCGATGATGCCGATCATGGCCAGGAACACGGGGATCACAGCCCAGGGCGAGTGCCACTCCAGCTTGGTGATGGGGATGGGCTGGCAGGCAGTGCGGTTGGTGTCGGGGCGCATGTCGTAGGAGCACAGCTTGCAGGTGAACTCGTCGTGCTGGTACTGGTAGCCGTCGCAGGGCTCGCAATGCCAGCAGCACGGCATGCCTTTCACCACCTTCTTCCTCTCGCCCGTCCTACAGGGAAGGCTGCACACGGAGCTGGGGATGTCCTGCTCGCCACCAGGCCACTGCATCTCCTCCACCTGGAGAGAGAGAGAGAGAGAGAGAGAGAGAGAGAGAGAGAGAGAGAGAGAGAGAGGACCAATGGTTAGATCAGGGGTTCATGTATATTGTTAAACCAGAGCACAAACATTGAAAAAACGTCAAAAATGTTGAAAACTACGTTGCAAAAGAACCTCAATTTTGTATGGTCGCACTTTTGGTTGATTGTCTTGTTTGTATTCATGCTTGGTTATAATGTGTATGTTCTTTTTAAATGTGAAGCACTTTGAGATAACTTGTCATTAAAGACACTACCATTGTACATTTTCATTCCACAAGATAACTCCACGAAATGTGACAGAAAACTGACCACAAGAATTTTATAAATTAGATAAAACGACACAGAAGAATCAGATGTCAACTTTCTTGAAAATGTCAACTTTCTTCACCTTGAACCTTTAGTAAAGGGAGGTGTTGTGGATCAAATCCTATCATTTACTGACTTCTGTGAGTTGATTCTGAAAAAGCAGTGGCGAGATCTCGGAGAACAAAGCGACACGAAGCAAGCAAGGGCGTAACTTTGGGTTCAACATTGTTGGGGGTTCAGATCTCCACTTTTGAGCACCAACCACATTTTTAAAAAAAAAGTTACGTGGATGGTCAGTATACTACCTTTATTGAATGTGGGTGTTTTATTTAATTTTATAGCATTTGAAAAAAAGAATTGATTAAAAGAACTTTGAGAAAAGTGACAAAAATGTCGGTAAAAGCTTTAAAAACGGAGGAGGAAAAAAAGAAATCACAAAAAAATTCAAAAAGCGCAAAATAAATTAACAAAAACGTCAGGAAAAGTGACAAAACATTGAACAAAGGGTTAAACACCGTAAAACTTGAAACTTGTCTGCGCCGTGTTTTCATTAGTGGCACTGGAAGAAACGGACTGTGAGGGTGTTCTGCTCAGATTCACAGCTGAGATTGTATCTGTCAGAGGGCAGCACTGCTGTTACACCGGCGCTGTGTTCTCAGCTCGTTCCTGAAGCAAAGGTCTCATTGATCCGGCAGCTTGACTGCTGCTAATGTGTAATGAATACTCTATTAGTGCAACATCGATATGGATAAATTCCTCCTGGATCATAGCTCTGCACCCATCTTAGTTATCCACTTTTACTCAGCACTCTGTGGTAACCTTTTACACTCACTTTATTTCCTATTTATTTCCTTTGCTCATTTTTTCTTAGAATTGGTTCATATCATTTTACAGACACAGTATACATACATACTTTTGTTTTAAACAAAATAATTGACAACACACATTGTTTCACATGCATAAACTTGATTTAGTAGACAGCACAAGGTATCATTTGCGCGCACATTAAGTTACTTTTATTTTTTATGATCCATTTCTGTGTAAAAGAGCTGCACACACCTCACATAAAACACATACTGTCCAGTTTTTACGCCTGTAGAGCGGATCTCCACGGAGCAGACGCTCCACCACACTGCTCTCTGTCCGGTGTTTCCAGTTTTACTGATTATAGTAGAAGTGTTGGAACGTCCGCTCCGTGTGCGTTACGCTGCAATGTAGTCGGTCTGTCACTCTGCAACACTGGATAACATTTCTCTTTCATTACATTTCATTTTATATTGTTCCTTCATATTGCACATTTTTCCATTTCTTTAGTTTTCTATACTATACTATACTATCTCACTTTTGCCCTATTTAGAATGAAGTACTGTATATATGTTGTACTCATTGCGCCGTGGGTCGGAGAGAAACGCATTTTACATGTGAAATGGGCAATGAGCTAAATGATAAAAAGTCTCAGAGAATCAGCTCACGTCCTCCCAACACTTCCAGGTCTTTCTTGAAACTTTGCCCAGACTTGTGGAAGGCGCTCCGGTGACGGACGCCAGCCAAAAGAAACCCTGTTATTATTGTGTATTGATGTTGATTATGTTGGCAGATAGCTGGTTTCAGAGTTTGAGGGTTGAAATGACTTGGAAGGATTTCAAAATGCTTGTGTGTGACCACGAGCGGATCAATTATGCAGCACTAAGGACATCCTCAAACCGATTATCTACAAAGGCCAACGTGAATTAGTCTTTGGCTGCAGCCGCCGGAGGCCACGCTGGAGAGAAAGGTAGAGAAATGACAGTGGATGTTATCGCCACCTACCATCAAGCAGACTCTTCGTGGGCCGCTGATAACCTGGGAGAGTTGGGGATGAAAAGCTGCATCGAGCTAACAGCCTGAGTCAGCCCAAGGCTGGGATTTGTATTTGGCCACGGCAACAAAAAGGCAAATTCTAATCTTCCTCCGTCCCAAAGGCAGCTGGCCAGCCAACTCTGTGGACAAGGGAAAGAAAAATATCTTCCCTCCTCCCTACATCTCCTGTAGCACATGTCACACTCTCTTTTACTTCATTTCTTTTCTTTATGTAAAAGTTTAGGACAGCAAAAATTGCTGCCTGGAAAACCGGTTCCCACTCCCAACTTTAGTGTCAAGAGAAAGCATTTCACTTTGATCACTAAATGAGACCTTTTGTTCCAACCCGTTCTCACTCCCAACTGGTAAAATACAAGACACTTAGGCAGTGTCTCTCAGCATCAGATACCGATGCAAAAATCCCCCTTTAGTGTCTGTATGGAACGCACCGAGCAGAGCTGCAGCAATACCAGTAGAGTAGTACGTAGAGAGACAACAGTAGAGAGTAGTATGTAGAGAGACAACGGTAGAGAGTAGTATGTAGAGAGACAACGGTAGAAAGTAGTACGTAGAGAGACAACAGTAGAGAGTAGTACGTAGAGAGACAACGGTAGAGAGTAGTACGTAGAGAGACAACGGTAGAGAGTAGTACGTGGAGAGACAACAGTAGAAAGTAGTATGTAGAGAGACAACAGTAGAGAGTAGTACGTAGAGAGACAACGGTAGAGAGTAGTACGTGGAGAGACAACAGTAGAAAGTAGTATGTAGAGAGACAACAGTAGAGAGTAGTATGTAGAGAGACAACAGTAGAGAGTAGTATGTAGAGAGACAACGGTAGAAAGTAGTATGTGGAGAGACAACAGTAGAAAGTAGTATGTAGAGAGACAACAGTAGAAAGTAGTATGTAGAGAGACAACGGTAGAGAGTAGTACGTAGAGAGACAACAGTAGAGAGTAGTAGTGTAGAGAGACAACAGTAGAGAGTAGTATGTAGAGAGACAACAGTAGAGAGTAGTATGTAGAGAGACAACAGTAGAGAGTAGTATGTAGAGAGACAACAGTAGAAAGTAGTATGTAGAGAGACAACAGTAGAGAGTAGTATGTAGAGAGACAAAAGAGAGTAGTATGTGGAGAGACAACAGTAGAGAGTAGTATGTAGAGAGACAACAGTAGAGAGTAGTATGTATAGAGACAACAGTAGAGAGTAGTATGTAGAGAGACAACGGTAGAGAGTAGTACGTAGAGAGACAACGGTAGAGAGTAGTACGTAGAGAGACAACAGTAGAGAGTAGTATGTAGAGAGACAACAGTAGAGAGTAGTACGTAGAGAGACAACAGTAGAGAGTAGTATGTAGAGAGACAACAGTAGAGAGTAGTATGTAGAGAGACAACAGTAGAGAGTAGTATGTAGAGAGACAACAGTAGAGAGTAGTATGTAGAGAGACAACAGTAGAGAGTAGTATGTAGAGAGATAACAGTAGAGAGTAGTATGTAGAGAGACAACAGTAGAGAGTAGTATGTAGAGAGACAACAGTAGAGAGTAGTATGTAGAGAGACAACGGTAGAGAGTAGTACGTAGAGAGACAACGGTAGAAAGTAGTACGTAGCGAGACAACGGTAGAGAGTAGTATTAAGAGAGACAACGGTAGAGAGTAGTATGTAGAGAGACAACGGTAGAGAGTAGTATGTAGAGAGACAACAGTAGAGAGTAGAGTGGGACTTTCCCCCAGGAGACCAGGGTTCATGTCCCTTTCTTGTCCCGTGTGTCCCTGAAACATACATTCTTTGTTGACGGGTTAGGTATAAGGGTCGTGGTTGGGGTTGGGGTTGGTTCTCTGTGTCGACGACTTGCAGCCATACTGTGTGCCAAGGTCTGGAAATAATCAGCTGCTCCACTGATCTTCAGCTGGATGAGAGAAGGACTTTTGTTCAGACACGTTAACCTTCTCGCCCATATCTCTCCGCCAGCTGTGACACCTCTTCAAAAGACCGGAGTGAATTAAGGAAGGCGCGGCTGTGACTGGCCATCGTCCTGAACGCTCCAACAGACGGAGTTTCCATTTAAATGATTGAGCCAACGTTACTTCTGGCACTTTGAATCCCATTTCAACCTCCAGTCTGAAATCCTTTTGGATTTGTGAAGTCGTGAGTCATTCTATAACCAGGCTGACACTCGTCACTTCTGTGTAGTTCAGCTTGTTTCTAACGTGGCAAATTTTAATACACATAAAGATTTCTGCACACATACAGACACACACACAGACACACACACCCTGACACCCAAAAAAAAAAAATCAACAATAATTCAAACATAAAAATCTGGGCTACCCTTACAGTTACTTCAATATGTAAACCCGAAAAATAAAATAACGTTTCTTAAATTGCACCGCTAGGAATTATTCAAAGCGGAATCCACAAAAAAAGAGGTTTTCAAAGTAAAATATTTTAGTGCTATAAGTTCAGCGGTATTTTACCTTCAACATAAAGTGTTTAGTAGTGGTTCAATTTTCACAATCACACATTCAGTTGCTTATAAAAACAATCTAATTATTATGGCATTTTTTTTAGCTGCTAAATCCCAAACTTTCACTACTTTACCAACTAATAACTTATTTTAGAATAAAACATTTAAATGTGATTGAATTTTTAATATCGACAATAAAAAAGCATCCTTGCTTTCTTTAAGTAAACAAATTTCCTTTTCA
Source organism: Sander vitreus (assembly GCF_031162955.1). Taxonomy (NCBI): domain Eukaryota; kingdom Metazoa; phylum Chordata; class Actinopteri; order Perciformes; family Percidae; genus Sander; species Sander vitreus. Next base: position 37,061,277 of record NC_135858.1, on the reverse strand, counting down.
GAATAATGGACTGCCTTTGAAAAATGAATGTGTTTCATATGCTAAATGGAGGAGCATATTCACCTGGCTGTGAGCTTTACCGAGGAGGAGCAGCGGGGGTTTGTGTCATGTTGGTTTGAGTCATTTTCTCTGATTGGTAAATTTGAATATTACAATGCTTCACTGTCTTCTGAAAAGACTAAAAACAACGCACAGAAAAAGATAGAAGTGGTGTGAAACGCACGCACACACACACACACACACACACACACACACACACACACACACACAGACACACACACACACACACACACACACACACACACACACACACACACACACACACACTTGTGGATTCTGATTAAATTGATGAATTGAATGGAAAGAGTAAATTAACCCCCCCGGCTCCTCCACTGAGCGCCTGAGTGACAGGAACCAAATGAAAAGCACACTAATCAGACAAGTATCACCGTGGCGACCGCGTCTTTCATGCTTCAACAAAATAATGTTAACACGTTCGCATGACAAACACACAGCACGGAAACAAGTATACCTCCAAGCATATGTCACATTTTAATTAGCATTTGGTATTCTCATGAAATAATCGGTCAAACACACTGATTATGATCAACTGTATCATTTAAAAAGGGCAACGCCACTCTTAAAGGGTAAGAATGGTATTTTTCAGCCTGGACCCTTTCCTTTAACATACTTTACACAAAACTGCTGTTTTTTTAGATGTATGCACTCACAAGAATACATTTTAGATCTTGTGTGTGTAACAAGCATAGTGTGCACGCTGTGCACGAGCCTAGGAGCATTTCACTAATGCTCTGTTAAAATAACAATGAAATGCTGCGTTATTGACTTTAGACCAGGTTTTTGTTGGTCAATGGTGCAATCACTTCCTGAACACACCTCCCTGTAAGACCAGCCATGGGCCACAGATGGGCACAGGTGTATTTGCTATTTAAACGACGCGGGCGCTGGACGGGAAACTGACAACTGGGTCAGTCATAAACAACCCAGAGAGTTTATTCTTCTATCCCAGAATGCATCTCATGTGGTGTAGCCAGACCTTACTGGTGAAGTAAGGTCTTGCAATGCGAGATAAGTGCTGGCTAACCAAGCTAGATTGTGATAATAATGATGTCGCTGACAACACTTCACTGTGACATCATAACGTTCTGCAAAAAGACTTGTTCTGGCCGTAACGCCATAACTCAGGAACAGAAGGCCATTGTGGGTAGTTCTGATGTTTGTTCAAGGGTTAATTTTTCTGATTGGTTTGGTTTTTATTAGATATTTGATGCTGTGAAAACAAACTGAAACGTAATTGATTGACAGTTGGGATTGAGTCGCGATAACTCGGCGGGTGTGTGGGCGGGACATGGATACCGCCTGATCACTACAGCGCAGAGTCTGGCTCCAAAATTACGGAGCAGAGCCCATATCTGGGAGATTTTGGCTTCACTAAAAAAGAAATTTGGGAGGAGGTGAAGACGCATCAGCCATCGTTAGATTTAGACTGTGGTCTGAATGTAAACTGTGACTTGACTGTTTGGCAGAGGGAAACAACCCCGAGCTATGAATCCCAGTTTATTTTTCTACAACGGCTGAGGATGACATTTTCTGATGCCGAAGAAACAACCACACACACAAACACACACACACACAGACAGACAGACAGACAGACAGACAGACAGACAGACATACACACACACACACACACACACACACACACACACACACACACACACACACACACACACACACACACACACACACACACAGACAGACACACAGACACACAGACACACACACACACAGACAGACACACACACACACACACACACACACACGTGGTGCCTGTGGATCCTGATTCTATTGTTGTATCATTAATTGAATAGAAAGAGGATCTGGCCTAAATGGGTGTGACTGATTTGATTGACAGTTAGTGAGTTGTAAACAATGTAAACTGTGACTTGACTGTCAGATGAATGTAGTGGAGTAACTAAAGTAACTAGTAACTAAAGCTGGAACAGGTGAATGTAGAGGAGTAACTAAAGTAACTAGTCACTACAGCTGGAACAGATGAATGTAGTGGAGTAACTAAAGTAACTAGTAACTAAAGCTGGAACAGGTGAATGTAGTGGAGTAACTAGAGTAACTAGTAACTAAAGCTGTCAGGTGAATGTAGTGGAGTAACTAAAGTAACTAGTAACTAAAGCTGTCAGATGAATGTAGTGGAGTAACTAAAGTAACTAGTAACTAAAGCTGGAACAGGTGAATGTAGTGGAGTAACTAAAGTAACTAGTAACTAAAGCTGTCAGATGAATGTAATGGAGTAAAAAGTACAATATTTCTCTCTGAAATGTAGCGGAGTAGAAGTAGAAAGTGACATGAAAAGAAAAGACTCAAGTAAAGTACAAGTACCTCAACATTTGGACTGAAGGACAGTACTGGAGTAAATGTACTCAGTTATACTCCAGCGCTGATCCACAGAGAGACATATCTGATATAGTTGACGTGTGCCTGGTCCTCTGCAGCCATGTTTTCTCCCAGCGCAGCTGTGATTTGTTCCGCAGCATTCTTTATTCGCCGCCATGTCTCTGCTTCCTCACAACACTAAATTATTCACCTTGATGGCCGCCGGTGAGCCAGATGTGGCTGAGCCGGAGCTATTAGGTCTCCCATTATCGCGTCTCTCTCTCTCTCTCTCTCTCTCTCTCTCTCTCTCTCTCTTTCTCTCTCTGTCTCTGTCTCTGTCTCTCTCTCTCTCTCTCTCTTTTTCTCTCTCTGTCTCTCTCTCTCTCTCTCTCTCTCTCTCTCTCTCTGTCTCTCTCTCTCTCTCTCTCTCTCTCTCTCTCTCTCTCTCTCTCTCTCTCTCTCTCTCTCTCTCTCTCTCTCTCTCTCTCTCTCTCTCTTTCTCTCTCTCTCTGCTCATTACAAACTGAAACTACATCAGGGTTTTCCCTAGCTTTGTGGAAGACTTAGGTATGTGTTTTTGGTGGGGGGGGGGGGGTGTCCTTCAAGAAAAGGATACGTTTTTTCAATCTGTGGGTTTTTTTGTGTCTCTTTGTAGTCGGTTTGTGTCTCTTTTTCACATCATTTTGGACCATTGTTATCTCCATATCTGGGTCTAAAATGATTCGAAAAAGCTACAGCAGGTGAAAACCGTT
>NC_135858.1:37003116-37048116 GCF_031162955.1 Sander vitreus | reverse complement strand
GCAACAACAGAACTTTTAGTGGACGCTAACTGACGGAAACTCGCTTATTACTGCAGCAATTTCAAAGATTGTTGTTTACATCAGTCACTTAGACACAGAAACATGGGAACATAGGGTTGTAAAAATAACAAAATTACTCTTAAAAACATTCCCCTGCACCAATCAGCAGCATCTCACAGAATTTAAAGCAGTTCACTCCCATTCAGCCCTGTTGCTCCAAGCACAGTTGTGACCCAAATTCTGAGAAAACAATAACCAGCTGCACACTTCTGAACCTGCAGATGCTGAATAAACTAAAAAGTCTCTCCAATAAGATAAGAACTTTATTGACCCCCCAGAGGGGGAATTTATTCACACACTCAGTCAAATATATGAGTCTCTGTTGGTGACACTGACACACACACACACACACACACACACACACACACACACACACACACACACACATATATTTTATAACAGCTGTATACTACTATCCCTGTATGGATGATATAATTTCTATCTTTGTTGTTAAACTCTTTGTGAAACATGAGCAACACAAAGAATAAATGCCACAGAGCTTTTTTTTATCATCCAGTTTGACAGTCGACTTAAAGTAGATTTTCTTTGAAACTACGTGGTATCAGATCGGTGCATAAACTCCAGTAGTCGCCGACACTGATACCAACATTGAGGCGGTATCGGAGGATCTGACTGCTGGAAGCGTCCGCCCACTCACCGTTGAAGCTGACGCTGCGGATGTACTTGAGTAGTTTCTTTCCCCCGGCCAGGTCCATGTCGGGGCAGATGCCAGAGTTTTCGGGACACAGGTCCCGCTGCATGTTGTGCAGAGCGTGAGCCATCGCGTACACTGCATCGATCACAAACTGCACCTTTCCCTCCTGCTCGTACTTGGAGTCAATGCTGATCCGCTCCTGACCTGAGAGACACACACGGAGACACGACACACACTCAATACTGACAGACGATATCCACACTGAAACTTTTAACAACAGTCTATGGATGGCAGTAGGGTTGCACAATTAATCGCCATTTTATCAAAATTCCAGTATAGACTAGTGCGGGGTTTAGCAACTTTGGCAGATTTGCTCCGTAATATTTTTATATGTAATCTTCTGCATGTGTGTGTGCTGCTGTGCGTCCCTGTGTGTGTAACAAGCATAGTGTGCACGCGCTGTGCACGAGTCTAGGAGCATTTTACTAATGCTCTGTTAAAATAACAATGAAATGCTGCTTTATTGACTTTAGACCAGGTTTTTAATGGTCAATGGTGCGATCACTTCCCGCTGCCTCAAGATAGTAATACGCCCAGAATGCACCTGAACACACCTCCCTGTAAGACCAACCATGGGCCACAGATGGGCACAGGTGCATTTGCTATTTAAACAACATGGGCGCTGGACGGGAAACTCACAACTGCGTCGGTCTTAAACTAGCAAAGACACTTGCGTCGGGCTTTACGCTGTGCTGGGTGCGAGATAGGAACCCCAGTTCTCCTTAAACACATTCAAACTCAAGGCCCGCAGGCCAAATCCAGCCCCTCGCAGATTTTTGATCCAGCTCGCATATCAAGTTAGGTTCACAACACATTTTGGCCAACCTGGTTTTTGTGTCTTTCTCCGATGTCACATTTTCCAAAGTTTTTGTCACTTTTTCTGACATGGGAACACCAAAGTCACACACTAACACTAACTAACTCACCGAGGGTTAACTCTGGGTTTTAAAGACACAATAACTCATATGTATGTAGCATGAATATCCGGCTGTGTGGAAGAGCAGAAGCAGATGTTGTGAACATCTGGCTACGTATGCTCTGAGCACTAAGTGTTCTCCTTAATATCAGCTTCAACATCTGTTTAAAGAAAAGAAGAGAAAGACTCCCTCTGACCTGGGAGCACCGTGAGCCGTGACCTTGTTGGAAACTAAGACAGTGCTCTTTAGTTGGGGCATGAATAAGAAAAAACAGGGAGTAAAAAAGCAATAAAACCGTTGGAACAAGCGAAAAAATCCAGGAAAAAAGCAACAAAAAATCTGCCCAGTTGTTATTGTTATTACTGTACAAACGGTACGGCTATAGCAAATGCTTTCTGTCCATTTTTTCGCCGTTTTTTGTTGCTTTTATTGAAGTTTTTGTCCCTTTTTTTTGGACACTCGCCCCTCAAAGTCTCAGTCTAGACCCCTCAAAGTCTCGGTCTCGACCCCTCAAACTCTCGGTCTCGACCCCTCAGTGTCTCGGTCTCGACCCCTCAAACTCTCGGTCTCGACCCCTCAAAGTCACGGTCTCGACCCCTCAAAGTCTCGGTCTCGACCCCTCAAACTCTCGGTCTCGACCCCTCAGTGTCTCGGTCTCGACCCCTCAAACTCTCGGTCTCGACCCCTCAAAGTCACGGTCTCGACCCCTCAAACTCTCGGTCTCGACCCCTCAGTGTCTCGGTCTCGACCCTCAAACTCTCGGTCTCGACCCCCTCAAAGTCACGGTCTCGACCCCTCAAAGTCACGGTCTCGACCCCTCAAAGTCACGGTCTCGACCCCACCAAGTCTCGGTCTCGACCCCTCAAACTCTCGGTCTCGACCCCTCAAAGTCTCGGTCTCGACCCCTCAAACTCTCTGTCTCGACCCCTTAAAGTCTGTCGGTGGAGGGTTCCGACATTTGTGTTGCTTTTTCGGAATTTTTGTCCCTTTCCGACACACACACAGCTGTTACCTGTACACTTCCTGCTGCTCTCATCTTTCTTGGAGGAGCTCATCAGTTTGCAGTTGAAGTTCTCCTCCCAGTACTCGGCGAACCAAACGTTCCTCCGGTTGTTCTCCAGCGTCCGCGACGTGAAGTATGCGTCAAACCCTAAAGACAAACAAAACAAACAGCTCAACCAATCAATGAGCTTCCAGCCTTTCCAACTAATTAACTAGTCCATTGCGCACCAACACAGTCTTATTTGTTCCGCCACAGTTCCATAACAAAGCAATTCTTTTTTATTTCAAACAACATAAAAGATCTCTCATTTAGTGCCGTTGCTTCAGCAAAGATATCTCTCACTTCAGCCAGAAATGCAGCATGAATAAACACTGAAGAAGAAGCCCCCACGCTGTATGACAGAGACACACACACACACACACACACACACACACACACGCTCACACACACACACACACACACAGACACACACACAGACACACACACACACACACACACACACACACACACACACACACACACAGACACACACACACACACACACACGCTCACATACACACACACACACACACACACAGAGACACACACAGAGACACACACAGACATAGACACACACACAGACACAAAGTATTAAACAAGAACCAAGTTGTAATGTAACCCTACAGGACAGATGTTCAGCAGCAGTTAGAGTCCACTAAAAGTTCTGTTGTTGCTGCTGACAGACTCAGATTATTATTCTAAGTGTCTGACAACATTATGGGATGGATCCCTACAGAGATAGACCTTTTAGTTAAAGAGGAAGATCCTTTTTTTGACTTTCACGCAGGAAACAGGTGTTCAACACAAGACTGTATATTCCCTCAGTTAGTGGAGCTTTGATACAAGAGAGCGTCAGCGTGGAGCAGAAAGTAGGGCAGCCATGATGTCTATCTCTCCAGATACTTTGACTGACATGGTTTTCAGTCTCTGCGGGCTGGAGAAGGACAGCTGTTCCGCTAACATCTATTTAAAGATCTTTATTTTAGACACCATGAATAATAAATGAAATCAGAACAACTCAACTGTTATTTCAAGCACAGATATATTCTAAAACACGCCATGAAGGCGTATGCTTCGAATAACAAGACTCTCTAAACGATATCACTTTAACAACTGGTAACCCTCCTGTTGTCCTCGGGTCAAATCTGACCCAATTTCAAAAAGTTTCTATATCAGAAATTTGGATTTCGTTCAACAAAATTGTTAAAGAAAATAACCGGGATGGTTCACTACAACGTTCTTCACAAGTAAAATACATCAGTTCTCTACTTTCATTGAATTTGGGTGTTTTATTCAATTTTATTGCATTTGAAAAAAAAAAGATCGACAAAATCATCAGAAAAGCTTCAGAAACGTCGAAAAAGACCCAGAAAAAACAAAAAGTTGCACGGTTGACAGGAAGACAACACAAGGGTTGGAGTAGTTTAAATGCATTTACACAGAAACACACACACACACACACACACACACACACACACACACACACACACACACACACACACACACAGAAACATGCACACACAGACACACACTGACACAGAAACACACACACACGCACGCACGCACACACACACACACACACACACACACACACACACACACACACACACACAGACACGCACACACACACACACACACACACACACACACACACACAGACACACAGAAACATGCACACACAGACACACACTGACACAGAAACACACACACCGTCACGGTCAGTGTCTGTTTCCCTGTCCTGCCTGTTATCCTTTTTCCCTGTGTTGTCTGTGTGTTTGTCCCTACCTACTGTGGCGAGAGGCGTGTCCTAAAGAATCTAGGTCAAGAGGTGTGGTCATTCTCTCCAGCTCAGCTGCACCACATCTCCACTAATCACCACAACAGTTATCTACTCGGGCTGTTCACCTCTTCAGCGCCAGTTCGTTTCAACCATTCCTGTGGTAACGTGGCTCAGTAACCTACTAGCGATTCTACTCCTAGTGTCTCAGCTTTCTTGCTCTGTGTTTGTGCTTCCCAGTGCTTTTGTTCACATTATCTCCTGTGTTCAGATTCCGTCTCTGGACCTGCTGCTCGCCTGTTGATACCTGCTTTCCTGCTGCCTGCTCGCCTCTCCACCCCGCTCTCATCGCTGCCTGCTTCTCCACTCAGCTCTCCTCACCGCTCACTTTGTCACTCTTCTCTCCGTACAAACACCTGGGTGAGTCAGGAGCGGACTTTCTCCGCAACCTCCGTCGAGTCTCAGTCTGTCCAGCCACATGCCTGTCTGCCTGCCTCCAGCTGTGCCCCCACCTGGAGCCACTCCTGCACCATTCCTCTCTGCTTACGCCAAGTTTGTTCAAATAAACACCTAAACTGCTCCCCTGTTGTCTGTGTGTCTGTCTCTGAGTCAAAATATGAAACGCGCACACACACACACACACACACACGTAACTTTAACAACTGTTAAAGTAGTTTAAATGCATTTACTCTCCATGAGCCGGCTTCTTCTCCGCTCGCAGCTCCACAGAACAAATGAGTTGACGTTAAATTGTCCGACTGAAGGGCAGATTATTCCCGCAGCCGCTCCTCGCAGCATGAAAAGAAAACTAAATTGGAAATGTCCTTGTAATTACTGGTTAGGAAGGAGCATTAATGCAAACTGTACGTGCAGCATCCATTTGAAAAAATCGTGGAGATTCAACAATAATTGCATCTGGATGTAACCTCAAGGGCGAACATGGTGTTTGATTTTAATTTATATGAATCCCTGATGGGACTCAGCCTACTTTATGGAGCATATAATGCTAGATCTGAGAACAGAATAGAATAACAACCACCCAACTATAGTCTGATAAACACTCCCAGCTGTTTTATTAAACATGCGGCTCAGTGAATCAGGCTCTTCTCCGGTATCAGAAAGGCTTCATATCTGCATTTGTGTGTTTGCAAGATACTATGCTTCTCTTCATAGTAACAGATTCATCCACCAACCCTTATAGAGCTGGCTCAGGTTTGCCTTGCACCAGCTCTTAGTTCTGCTGTTATAGTTTTAGACTGCCGGGGGACTTCCTTCCTCTGACACACTGAGCTCCTCTCTCCTCTCTCTTTCCATCTGTGTTTATCCTTGTCCCAGAAATGCTTGTTACTAACTTATCTCCGGACAGCTTATTCCCCGGAGTCCTTTTGTTTTCTCGCCTCGCACTTTTCCTTGGATTGGGGTGGCACCTTAATCATTGTTGCAGTTGCCACCGAGGTCTTGCTTGACGCTCTGCTACACCCCGCAACACTCGCTACGCCCACAACGCTCGCTACGCATTGCAACCAGTCCCTCCAGAAAAACGCGATTATGCAAACTCATAATTCAATGCATAATCAGCCAAAGTCCGCATATTTATGCGGGGGCCGCATGATTTCATAATCCCCGCATTTTCGTTGCAAAAAAGTCCCATATATCTTAGCAGAAAGTTGAAAAATGTTTATGTTTACTTCACACAAGAGCAGCCATTTTCCCCTGTTGCCATGGGAATGTTATGAAGGATGTAATTACGCGACGTGAATGTCATGGAAAAGCTGCAAACCCCGCGATGAAGCCACAATTTCATCGCATAAAATTGCATAAATATCCCGCATATTTCATCGCATTTTTTTAAGAAAACGTGACACATAATCAAGGATTTTTTGCCCGCAACAATCACAAAAAAACTCCCCATTTTTTCTGGAAGGACTGTGCAACGCTCGCTACGCCCCGCTACGCCGGAGACACAAAAACTTGAAAAAAGCGGGATAAGACTGGGAAAAAAAACACAAAATCCTGGAAAAAGGCATCAACAACGTTGAAGAAAGCGTCACAAAAGAAAAACGCAAAGTGGCCCGGGCGGAGCGAGCTACAGCGCACAGAACGGCCAGAGAAATGTGTGCAACTGCCGGCAACAAAAAACGTGCCAAAGTGACTAGCACTTAAATCTTTGCAAGGTGCCCAACTCGTATTAGGGTTCAAACCCTGAAGTGGTAGAACCCTGTTGTTTTTTGCTGCGTGTTATTATTATTATTTGACGTCTTCCGCCGCGGCTCAGATCGCCTTGAAAGGCAATGCCCCTCACACCATAAGTTCGATGGACTTGAGATTTCTCACACAGATGGGAGCAGAGCCGGTGAACCGCAAATCAATGAGCCCCCGTCTAGGGATGTAGCAACTCCCCACCGCCAAAGCTGCTCTCTAACTAAAGAGAGCACAGTTCACACTGCGCCAATGGTATGAAACGGTCCACACTTTCTATCTCCTAAATGGGCGTGGCCCTCCTGTTGTCTTCGGGTCAAATTTAACCCATTTTCAAAAAGTTTCTATATCAGAATTTTGGGTTTCTTTCAACCAAACTGTCGTGGATGGTTCCATACAACGCTCTTCAAGTAAAATACATAATCAGTTCACTACTTTCATTGAATTTGGTCTCAAATTCTCAATTTCAATTGAGTTTTGTTCAATTTTATAGCATTTGAAGAAGAATTGATGAAAGAACGTTGAAAAACGTGAACAAAATTTGGGAAATAGCTTTTAAAACATGGGGAAAAAACAACAAAAAAGTCCCAAAAAAAGTGCAGAAAATATCGACAAAAACAATGGAAAAAGTGACAAAGAAAAACTTGGAAGAAAGCTTTAAAAACATCGGGGAAAGTGCCAAAAACATCGAGATGGAGGCCAAAACGTTGAAAAGAAGTTTGAAATTCTGACTGGGAATATCTAAAAGTTGAATAGTGGGCGGGAAGACAACACAAGGGTTAAAAGTGCAGTGAACAGTCGTGTGGATGGATGAAAAGTTACATATTGTATATATTGTTAAACGCAGCTGATGTTGGCTTCTTTGTGTTGCCAGATCTGGAGAGAGTTGCCCATGCAGGAGACAAACACAAAGGTTCCTTGATTAATTGTTAGATTACTGTGGCCGTCCTCAACAACAACGCCAACCATAACTATAACTAACAACAATGTTAGCGTTGTAGAAATATTTCTATAATCTAGATATGTTATTCTCAGTATTAAAGTTGTATCCCCTGTATAATGTATAAGACTCAGGACACACAGTCAGATAGTTGCTCCAGGGAATGTGAATGTATGTATTGCTGTACCATACGGTGAAGTGGAACAGGAGGGGTTGATCTCGTGTCTGATCAAAGAAGGAGCAGGAATTCATAAATCAGAGTCAGATTTGACAGGCATTAGGGCCTTATTTTAGACATAATTACCTACAGAGTCCACAGCGCTGAGCGATAACGCCAAGCACGCACTGCACGCTCCAGCTCATAATGAAACATATATATGCATACTCTGATACAGCAGACATTGCAACATAACATTACAGGAATGTCTGTAGGAATATCCTACATGGCTGTACATTCAGGTACATTTAATGAACCAAGGTAATAGAAGGTTATTGTTTACCGGCGGTCCCTGGGGACGCCGACACCGCCGCCGTTTCCAGGGAACAGCGGGATGAGAGCAGGCCGGCCGGTGTAACATCTGTGCAGGGACACATCACCGACAGTTGGACAATAACATTGGAAACACAAGACCCACTCTCGCTGCTTTCTGTGACATGAGAAATACGTTGAAAGTACTAAAGTCGGATCCGACATTTTCAATGTCGACGTAGCTCGACTCCATGGCAACATGATACTTCCTGTTTACATCCCCCATAAAGCTTCTTGTTGAATATTCTTGTTAGAAAGGCGGAAGTCCCCACGCTGTCTGACACACACACACACACACACACACACACACACACACACACACACACACACACACACAGACACGCAGACACAGATACAGACACGCACACAGACGCAAATGCACACACACACAGAGACACAAAGACACACACACACACACACACACACACTCACACACACACAGTTGCGTGTTGTTGTCTGCTCTGAGAGAAAATGTTTGACAGGAATAAGGAGTAAAGTCAGAACTAGAGGTGAGTGACTTCACCTCTCTGCACTTGTTGTTTACTGAGAAATGTCGGATGTTTTCTGGGTCAGAGATTTCAGTGGCAGCGTGACGGAGAGTCAGACTGTGACATGTTAGAAACACAGAGACATGTTCAGGGTCAGATACCGAGGCTGCTGCGGTTAGTGAAGCACAGCCTGACAACAACGTCCTGCTCCTTTGCTTTTCTTCTTTTTTACCCTGAAAGAAATGTCAAGTTTTGAGCAAATTGTGTTTTGAATTGTGTTCATTTTCCAGCTGGCAGCCACGGACGGCGCTGCGGAAAACAAAACTAGACAAGGCCTTGATTTAAGACTGATAAAGTGTTGAAGAACATATGAAACAAAAGTGAAAAAACTACATTTTCTAACAATTAACAGCTTCTGAGAATGAAACGTGAAATGTGAAATGTGCTGTCTTCTTGTAACCTTCCTTTTATCAGATGTACCTGCATAGTTAATAATAAATGCACTTCATCATCCCCCAATTCTCGGAAGAATAAAAATAATTTCTCTGCGACTGCGTGCGGTTGTTAGCGCTGATCTTTGTGAGTCTAATTGCTGCTTGAACAAACAACCAATAGAGCGTGTTTCGGGGGAGAACAGTCTCCCTTTCCTGCACTAACTCTGAGATTTACAGCGACACATTTTCTGTCCGAGCTGACAGCAGCGCTGCCACTTTGATTACAGGTTTGATACATTTACAGATGACACCGTGTTATTAAAAGTAGTACATGTACGGGTATACAATCAGAAGACAATAACACTTGCAATTAAAAAGCTCTTGGGATGATGTGATGTGTTGATCTTGTGAACTTGCTGAACCTGAAGCTCTCTTATTACAGCTGTCTTCACAAACGCAACACTTCAGTCATATTATGTTTGAGTATGTGGTGTTTATGCTGAGAGAGAGAGAGACAGGAAACAAACCAGTGAGAGTTTGTTTACGTCCCTCGCTGCCAGTTATCAAGTGCTAAGTGCTCCTCTGATGGAGCGCTGACACCACTGGGATGCTGCTAATAAAGCTGCAGGGTTTCAACCCTTTCTACCATACATTTTAATCGAAGGCTTCACTTCAAACTTTCATTTCAAATGTTTTGTATCAGATAGAATCCAGATGGGATACAAGAAGGGATGCACTGAATCCAGACTTTTGGGTTCGGCCGAATACCGAATCCACTGGTTAAGATTCTGCCGAAACCGAATACTGAATCCTACTCCCATTCTCAGTCCATTAACACAGTAAGCAACGTCCACAGCAGTGTATTTTTAATTTTATTTACCTGAAGTTGCTGCATTCTGGCTGCTGTCTGTAGATTCCTTCATGCTCAGCTCGTATTCTTCCAGATGTTTCATACCAGATGTTGTAACAGCGGTGATGTTGTGTATTGTTTAGGGTCCTCGCCACCACCAGACTAATCAGCATTGCAGATTGAACATGTAGCTGGACTTGAATGGCCTTCTTTTGACTGAAAGTACTGCCAAACAACCCTTTTTCTGCTCACCAGTTCCATTTCCACTTCCTCTCAGCCTGCTGCATTGAAGCTCCACCTACGTAAACACCTTCCTGTAATCAACGACGCCGTCATCGCGTCGACCAGAAACCCAACCCCGTCAAAAATCCCAATATTCAGCCGAATCCGAACCCAAATCCTGGATTCGGTGCATCCCTAGAAAGAAGATCTAAAAGTCTGGGGCTCAAACCCTCAAAGTCCCAGACTCAACCCCACAAAGTCTCAGTCTAAACCCCTCAAAGTCTTAGTCTAAACCCTTCAAAGTCTTAGTCTACAACCCTCAAAGTCTCGGTCTCAAACCCTCAAAGTTTTGGTCTTGTCTCGGTCTCAACCCCTCAAAGTCTCGGTGTCAGCGCCTCAAACTCTCGGTCTCGAACCCCTCAAAATCTTGGTCTCAACCCCTCAAAGTCTTGGTCTCAACCCTTCAAAGTCTCAGTGTCAACCCCTCAAAGTCTCAGTCTCAACCCCTCAAAGTCTCGGTCTCAACCCCTCAAAGTCTCTGTCTCAATCCCTCAAAGTCTCGGTCTCAACTCCTCAAAGTCTTGGTCTCGACCCCTCAACATCTGGGTCTCAACCCCTCAAAGTCTCGGTCTCAAACCCTCAAAGTCTCGGTCTCAAACCCTCAAAGTTTTGGTCTTGTCTCGGTGTCAACCCCTCAAAGTCTCGGTCTCAAACCCTCAAAGTCTCGGTCTCAAACCCTCAAAGTTTTGGTCTTGTCTCGGTGTCAACCCCTCAAAGTCTCGGTGTCAATCCCTCAAACTCTCGGTCTCGAACCCCTCAAAATCTTGGTCTCAACCCCTCAAAGTCTCAGTGTCAACCCCTCAAACTCTCGGTCTCGATCCCTCAATGTCTCGGTCTCGACCCCTCAAAGTCTTGGTCTCGACCCCTCAACATCTGGGTCTCAACCCCTCAATGTCTCGGTCTCAAACCCTGAAAGTCTCGGTCTCGACCCCTCAACATCTGGGTCTCAACCCCTCAAAGTCTTGGTCTCAAACCCTGAAAGTCTCGGTCTCCTCAAAGTCTCGGTCTCAAACCCTCAAAGTCTCGGTCTTATCTCAGTCTCAACCCCTCAAAGTTTCGGTGTCAACATCTCAAAGTCTCTGTGTCAACCCCTCAAACTCTCAGTCTCGACCCCTCAAACTCTCGGTCTCAACCCCTCAAATTGTTGGTCTCAAACCCTCAAAGTCTCTGTGTCAACCCCTCAAACTCTCGGTCTTGACCCCTCAAAGTCTCAGTCTCAACTCCTCAAAGTCTCGGTCTTGTCTCGGTCTCAACCCCCCAAATATACACGCTGGTCTCGGTTTAGGTGGTCTTGACTACGACACTGGTAAATGGAGTCTAAAAGTTAGATCTTAATGTAAATTTCTTCCTTTCTCATAAAGATCAACATTGATTGGTTTATTGTAGTGCAACAGACAGCAACACAGTATCAGACTAGACGAGCAGAAAGAGGAGAGGAAAAAACCCAACAATCCTGAAAGTTAATTTCCGTCTGCAAGAGAACAGGATAAAGTATGAGGAGAAGAAAGAAGAAGTATGCCCATCCTGCTACAGAGAGTCCTGACGTCAGCTGTGTGTCTCCAAACCCACTCCGTGATTGCAACAACTAATCAGAGAGTAATTTGGCTCGGTGCATTTCCTCGCAGTCGACAGATAATTGCAGCACATGCATAATGAAGTAGTTTCTGAAGGGAACCAGGAGTCTCCTCTGAACTCTTTCTCTCACTCACACAAACAGTAAAACTCCCTTTAAATGACACCATTAATCGGCTCCTATCGTCTCTCTAAGTGCCACCTTCCTGTCTCTTTTCTGTCAGGAGAGATTCGTGCTCCTAACTGTGACATAAACAGTAAAATATAAACACTTTAAAAAAATCTGAAACTCTGAAATTAAGCTCCGTTGACAACGTATTTGAGAGAAATGTGGATTCCAGCCAAGGGAAACTGAACAAAATCAATAATTTAAACCCAGTTTTGTGTGGTTTACGGTAGTGACACATCCCAACATTCAATTCATACGGGAAATAATAAGGCAGAAAAAAATCATACAGCAAGCAATTGGGGATGATTTTATTTATTTATTTTTTTTATTTAGATTTTTACCTATAAATTACTAAAAGTGCGATACTTTGCTTCTATTTCATGCTAGCTTTTTGGGAAGGCGGTTAAATGATGCTCCAGGCTACATTTTGGCATGGCCGTTTTAAAAACGGGTCACTCTGTCACCTCCAGATATCTGAATGAACTGTCAAAAAACTCTCCGGGCCCTATCTTGCACCCGGCGCAGCGCGGCGCAAAACCAACGCAAGTGTCTTTGCTAGTTTAAAGGTGCTCTAAGCGATGTTGGGTGACGTCACTTCTTGTTGACGTTCGAAGTATTGTCAAACAACACAGAGGCTAGCTCGCCCCTCCCTCCTCCTCATCCCGTCCCCTCCTCCTCCATTCCGCGCACTAACCCCTCAACCCCCACCCCCAAATCTTTCTTGTCGGTTATTGGCTGGAACACTGTTTGTTATGTTTGGTGGTGCCGGTTGGTGCAGTTTGACTTTGTTGTCATTTGTGAAGTCTGGGCTGTCTACAGAGTCCGTGTTCGGGGGACAGGCAGCTAGCAGATAGTGAGGAGATGTTTGCTTTATGTGACAAAAAATGTTGTAGCCTAAAAAACATGTGACATCACTTAGAGCAGTGGTTCCCAACCTGGGGTCCGGGGACCCCTCATGGGGGGCGGCAAAGATCACAGGGGGTGCGCAAGTCTGTATCTGGTTTGATGTTGAGGTAAAAAAAATAATATTTGCACATGTTAAACAAATTATGATAATACACTGAAATATATAATGTATACAAAAGTATGTATAAAAACTATGTATTTTTGTTCTCGCTTAAAATTGTAGGCAGGCTACTTAGTAGGCCAAACCTCCGGGACCTCTTAACCTGGGACCCCTGCTGTCATCAGGTCAGCTGCTAGCTGCTATCGTCCTCGTTTTTCCTGCCGCCACAGCATCACTATTTTATGAACAAAACATAGCGGAGAAACGTAAAAGTGCTGATAACTGCTCTGTATCAAAAAAGAAAGTAAGGCTCTATCTCGAGAGTTACCTCAACTTCGGTTTCTGAGGGGGGGGGGGCTCAGCTTTTCTTAGACATAAGTAGGGGGGGCACCAAGGAAAAAAGGTTGGGAACCACTGCCTTAGAGCACCTTTCAGACCGACGCAGTTGTCAATTTCCCGTCCAGCGCCCATGTTGTTTAAATAGCAAATCTTACAGGGAGGTGTGTTCAGGTGCATTCTGGGCGTGCTGGTCTTACAGGGAGGTGTGTTCAGGTGCATTCTGGGCGTGCTGGTCTTACAGGGAGGTGTGTTCAGGTGCATTCTGGGCATGCTGGTCTTACAGGGAGGTGTGTTCAGGTGCATTCTGGAAGTATTGCTATCTTGAGGCAGCGGGAAGTGATGGCACCATTGACCAACAAAAACCTGGTCTAAAGTCAATAACGCAGCATTTCATTGTTATTTTAACAGAGCATTAGTAAAATGCTCCTAGACTCGTGCACAGCGCGTGCACACTATGCTTGTTACACACACAGGGACGCACAGCAGCACACACACATGCAGAAGATTACAAATAAAAATACTACGGTGCAAATCCTCCATCATAATAGCAATGCTCCAAGGTCCAAATGCGCCTGGCTTTTAAAGGGAATGGGAGATGATCTCTGATTGGTTGATTGCATGTTACGTTCAAAACACACCTCTGATTAATGAAGACACTAAGTACAACCCTTTTGAACCATGCGCCCGGCGCACGGACCCTTTTTTCCACCGTCAAACTAGCAAAAGTGGATTTGGACACGCCCTAAACACACCTGCACCAGGCGCTTCACGCCGTGCACTTAGATTTTTCAAATAGGACCCCATGACTGTAACTGCTTTGGGGTAAACTCTTAATGCAAACATTCAACTTTTAATAAAGCAGTAGGTTAGAAGGAACTTTGTACAACTGTGAAATCTCTTTCATATCTTCATAACTGAAATATCTTAAATCCACACTGAATCGGAATCAATTTGATTCAGGAAATCAGTGGCGATACCCTGGAGAAACATGAGAGTGACTCGGCATCTACAGCTTCAGGTGACTTTGAGTCTTTGCAATGACTCACTCGTTGCCAAGGTCTGACTCTGACTCTGGTGACCTTCTTTCTTTCTGTTTTCCTGCAGCAACGACTCGCTCAAAGCTTCAGATCTGGGTGGCAGAGTGCAGTTTCACACAGACGAGAGACCTTGTGAGGCGAGGTCACTCCTGGGCGGCGGCGATATTCACCAAGCGTGACGCCGCCATCCCCTAATAGGCTGTGACGTGCGTGCAGTTATCACGGCTCTGCAGCGACCTGCTCTCTCACCTGCAGGGCACAGGGAGGGAGGTGTGTGCGTGTGTGTGTGTGTGTGTGTGTGTGTGTGTGTGTGTGTGTGTGTGTGTGTGTGTGTGTGTGTGTGTGTGTGTGTGTGTGTGTGTGTGTGTGTGTGTGTGTGTGTGTGTGTGTGTGTGTGTGTGTGTGTGTGTGTGTGTGTCATTAAATCCCTGCTACAACATGATGGCTGCTCACTGCATGTGGCTATAGCTTTCACTCTGTTGTCCAGCGATGGACAAAGTATTCAGTTTACTGCACTAAAAGTACTAATACCACACTGTACGAATACTCTGTTACAGTAAAGGTCTGTAGGTATCATCAGGAGAATGTAGTTAAAGTATTAAAACATTGTAGTGTGTGTAAAGGATCAACCAGCTGTGTGTTTAATGGTCTGATCCTCTCAGCTGACTTGTAGTCCTTATATTGTTGGCTAGTTTACTTTAGAATAAAACATCACATTTATAAACTACATGTGTTTAGTGGTCAGGAATCTTAATGTGTAAAGTAACTAGTAACTAAAGTAACTAGTAACTAAAGCTGGAACAGATGAATGTAGTGGAGTAACTAGAGTAACTAGTAACTAAAGCTGGAACAGATGAATGTAGTGGAGTAACTAAAGTAACTAGTAACTAAAGCTGGAACAGATGATTGTAGTGGAGTAACTAAAGTAACTAGTAACTAAAGCTGGAACAGATGAATGGAGCGGAGTAACTAAAGTAACTAGTAACTAAAGCTGTAACAGATGAATGTAGTGGAGTAACTAAAGTAACTAGTAACTACAGCTGGAACAGATGAATGTAGTGGAGTAACTAAAGTAACTAGTAACTACAGCTGGAACAGATGAATGTAGTGGAGTAACTAAAGTAACTAGTAACTAAAGTAACTAGTAACTAAAGCTGGAACAGATGACTGTAGTGGAGTAACTAAAGTAACTAGTAACTAAAGTAACTAGTAACTAAAGCTGGAACAGGTGAATGTAGCGGAGTAACTAAAGTAACTAGTAACTAAAGCTGGAACAGATGAATGTAGTGGAGGAAAAGGTACAATATTTCTCACTGAAATGTCAAGGTTGAAAGGAGTTCAGAAGTGTGAAAGTTTGCCGTCTGTGTTGTTGTATTATGATCCTCATAATAAGTAAATGAACACCACGTGATGGGTTAACGTCTTTTTAGCAAGAGCTCAGAAAAAATAAAATTACGTCGCTTTATCACAACGTAATATTTTCGTTTTTTGTGGTACATACAAATACAATTTATAATACAAAAGACAAAAACGTTTCGAAAGAATATACTGACGTGAAATTGCACCAAAAACGTCTGTGTGACCTTAGGAGTTACCTGAGAAACCATCAGCGTATATTAAATCTGTTCCTTAGATATATTTAAGGGTTGAAATTTAACATCTCCAGTATCTTTCTTTTACTGTGACTTTCTTATTCTAACTTTTCCCACACACACACACACACACACACACACACACACACACACACACACACACACACACACACACGCACGCACGAGGGGAGACGAGAGTTGTGCAAAGATCCAAATGTTGCTCAGAGGTTTTGTGAAGCGTTTGGGGTGCATAGTTATTTTTGTTTTCAGAGTATTTGTGGCTGCAGGGTGTGTGATTTATCTGTCAGGGTGTGTGTGTTACACGGTACAGAGGAAAACACAAGAAGGTGAACAAAGTGCAGGAATCCCAACCACGTCGCTGCTGAAGTCGCTCGCTTCACAAAGCGAGAGACAAATGTTTCAACGGGGTTGTAGTAGCGTCTTTAAAATGATACTCGGGGGCATTTTCTTCTCATTTTATTTACTTATTAACATAAACCTTGTCTCTGAAAGTGAGTGATCAGCGATCTGTAGCACCTCGGAGATTTCCTTTGCTAGCGAGGCAATGATGAAACATTTCCACCCATGGCCAATTGAATTAAGAGGATGGAAGTCCTCCTTTATAATGCACCTGAGAGAAGACGCACACGCACAAAGACACACACACACAGACACACACACACAGACACACACACACACACACGCACACACACAGACACACACACACACACACACACACACACACAGAGACACACACACAGACATAGACAGGCTAACACCGGCTGTGTGTGGATGGCAAACTTTAGGTCACGGTTCATGCTTCAACCGCGCTGAGAAAATATGTGCTTTGCAAACATGTGTCACGTTGCGTGTCTGCTGGTGAATGTGGTGTTTGCTCGGGGCAGTAAAAGGTTACAGGGTCTGTATGACTCTGCACTCTGGGAGGGTTACAATACTTTTTTTTGATGGAGATTTCAGGGCTGTTGTCAGTGGGGAGGACCCAGACCCCTTGGTTATAATTAGTGCTGTCAAACCATTAAAACATTTAATTGCAATTAATCACATTAATGTCATAGCTAACTCACTAATTAATCGCACAATTTATCTATTCTAAATATCCCTAGATTTCTTTTTGTTTTTCTCATTTTAATGCTCTTATCAACATGGAAAAGTGGATCGGCTTGCTTTGTGCTTTTGTCGCCTGGCTTTGACGAGGGGGCGGAGAATTGGCATCAGCTGTGTGCTTGACCATCAGCTGTGTGCTCGGCCATCAGCTGTGTGCTCGGCCATCAGCTGTGTGTTCGGCCATCAGCTGTGTGCTCGGCCATCAGCTGTGTGCTCGGCCATCAGCTGTGTGTTCGGCCATCAGCTGTGTGCTCGGCCATCAGCTGTGTGCTCGGCCATCAGCTGTGTGTTCGGCCATCAGCTGTGTGTTCGGCCATCAGCTGTGTGCTCGGCCATCAGCCGTGTGATCGGCCATCACCTGTGTGCTTGGCCATCAGCTGTGTGCTTGGCCATCAAGTGGTATTTCAGACTGGACGTGCTGCGATGATAGCTCAGTTCACAACGACCAAACACACAGATCACTTTGGTCTTGTCAATGGAACCATTTGGCAACTTTTTAAAAGTAAACTTTCCATTCAGAATCTTATTGGCATCCATTTCGGCGTCTCGCGCTCGCCATCCACTCAAAACGTAACGTGAGCGAACATTAGCCTACTACTCTTTGGCCGGCTCCAAGCCCAAACAAGTGTCTGCGGCGTGCCTGTTGTTTAATTTCCAGTCTAGCTAGATCCGGTGTGGTGTTGTAGTTTTTCTAACGTTACTAGTTGTTGCAATAGCATGTGAAAAAAACTACAACATTTGCTAGGCCAAAAAGAACGTTAATCTCACGATAAATAAATTGACGCTGTTAAAATGGGTTTGCGTTAACACCGTTAATAATGCGTTTAACTGACAGCACTAGTTATAATGTGTTGAAACAAATCCTACACCCTCGGTACACTAGATAAAATGTCTCCTGTGGGTCACAGTTCTTTGCTGCTGGGCACAATAGCCCAAAAAAAAATAACAAGAAGCCAAACAAACAGAAGCTGTGAGGGGTCACAGCAAAAGCGGGAGCCAAGCTCCGACTATCATGGACAAAAATAAAACTAACAGCCAAAACTGCTGTGGGGTTCAGAGCCAGTAAACCAGAGCAAAAAGCCAATTACTGGCCCTTATTTAGCTGCGCCTTGAGTGGGGAAAACTACTGGAGGAAATCGGTTAATGCCCTTATTTAAGATAAGACTAATCCTTAGTGTGAGAGGAAAACAGACGCGTGTGAGGTGACAGAAACAAATGATAATGTTGAAATGTTTCTTAGGAGGCTGAAGATTTACTCACATGAACAGATCAAAATCTGTGTCAACTTTATATTTGATACTATTTTACTCTCACTTCCTTCCCTCTTCCTTCCTCCCCTCTTCTTTCCTCCCCTCTTCCTTCCCGTCTCTTAGCATGATCAGTGTCTCCTCCTCCGTCTCTTAGCATGATCAGCGTCTCCTCCTCCGTCTCTTAGCATGATCAGTGTCTCCTCCTCCGTCTCTTAGCATGATCAGTGTCTCCTCCTCCGTCTCTTAGCATGATCAGTGTCTCCTCCTCTGTCTCTTTGCTGTTCAGTCTCACGACACCGCTGCAACAATCCACTGTGACAGGCTGCCAGACAGCATTCCCACCGGATTAGAGACTTCCTCCAGGAAACAGACATCCAGACACGCTACAACCAGGGCAAACAGAGCAAGTTACAGGGCCAAACAGGGCCAGATATGGGGCCACACAGGGCCAGATACAGGGCCAGACACAGGGCCAGACACACAGGGCCACACAGGGCCAGATACAGGTCCATACAGGGCCAGATACAGGGCCACATACAGGGCCACACAGGGCCAGATACAGGGCCACACAGGGACAGATACAGGGCCACACAGGGCCAAACACACGGGGCCACACAGGGCCAGATCCAGGGCCAGGGCTAAACAGGGCCAGATACAGGGCCAGATACAGGGCCAGGGCCAGATACAGAGCTGTGTGAGTGAGAGCGGTCAGCGAGCTTGTTATGCCCGCAATCTCTTGTGGACCATTATAACTTGAAAAAATCACAGGTTCCAGTTAATCTTATAATGGATATGTGTGTTGAGTTATTTAAACAAACGATCGGGGAAATGAACACCTCTTGTCCACGAGTCTCCTGATAAGAGCTCCAGCCAGCTCACACTCAGACTGCGGAGCTCCTGAAGTCCGACACAGTCTGACCAAATTTGCAATTAGCCATCAATTTTCGTAAAATGTGAATTTAGTAATGAAATAGCAGACGAACAATGTATAAAATGTGTGTGTGTGTATGTGTGTGTGTGTGTGTGTGTGTGTGTGTGTGTGTGTGTGTGTGTGTGTGTGCTTCAACCAACCAATCAGTGCACAGCTCATCTAAATATTCGTGAGCATACCATATTTGGGAGAAAAGATCTTGTTTCATCCAGGGCTTATTCACAGGGTTGCATTAGGGCGCATAGAATAGCACCCGGGCCATTTTCAACCCAACCAATGTTACATACCCTATAAGGAGACCTTAAGGAACAGTGTGCCATACCCTATATAATCATTTCTATCACCCCTTTAAAGGCCAGTTATTTCATGGATCCAGGATACTATGCATCCTGATAAAGTTCCCTTGCCCCCCCCCCCACATCATCACATACCCTTCACCATACCCCCCCATCATCACATACCCTTCACCATACCCCCCATCATCACATACCCTTCACCATACCCCCCCATCATCACATACCCTTCACCATACCCCCCATCATCACATACCCTTCACCATACCCCCCCATCATCACATACCCTTCACCATACCCCCCCATCATCACATACCCTTCACCATACCCCCCATCATCACATACCCTTCACCATACCCCCCCCCCATCATCACATACCCTTCACCGTGTTGGTTTTATTTCAGTTAGCTTAATAGCTGGTTTGATTTGCATTGAGAGATGATCTTAAGGAAAGTACCCCATGTCAATCTCTAGGTATGGTGAAGGGTATGTGATGATGTGGAGGTATGGTGAAGGGTATGTGATGATGGGGGGGGTATGGTGAAGATGTGATGATGTGGGGGTATGGTGAAGGGTATGTGATGATGTGGGGACCAAGGGAACTTTATCAGGATCATAGTATCCTGGATCCATGAAATAACTGGCCTTTCAAAATAAAAGTCTGCCTGCCTCTATGGGAATTTAACATAGGGGTGTACTGACTTATGCCCCCTGTATTTTAAGGAAGAACATTTATTTATTTACGATACATTATTCTTTCATAAAGAAAATTGGTGTCCTTAAAGGTTGGATTTTTAAGATCAATTTCCAAAACATTATTTTTTTTTTATTGCCCATTTTAGTCAACTTTAGCATGGGTTCATAAACTCATGAGCGCCACTGTATATCACAGCTTCTCTAACACACTGGCTGATGCTACATTATGCTCCAGGATCCACAGAGAAATCACAGAGACGTTGACTGCAGAGCAGCGGTGCGTGATAAATCATCTCTAATAAAGCAGCATCACTTCTAATGTGCAGCCGTGTCACACTCCGGAGATGGCCGTTTGCTTGAACAGATTAATTTAAAACTCTGTGTCAAATTGGAAAACATCAGTATCATATATCATGTCTCCATGTTTCCCTAAAGTGCTTTGGCTCGCGTTGCATCTCCTCCTCCGGGGGATTGGTAGGAGATTGCTGTATATAAATGTGTCATTTGTCCTCTGCAGCTAAATATTGCTTTTTCCTGAACAGAGCAGAAATAAACTGTGTGCTATCGAAGCAAACAGACACCCTGGGTGACTGCAGTACATTTCCAAATGCAATATCAAATGTTTAAACAGAGTTTAACCCCCGGTTCTCTTTTTCCTTCAAAGTCGACAGCCTTGGAAACATGCCTACCTTTCCTAAAAGGTAGACTTATAAACATTTATTTTCATTAATCACATAATCTGCCCCCCCACACACACACACACACACACACTAAACTGTATCAGAGAGTGGGAGGGTCGAGGCAGCAGGTTAATCATAAAGTCAAACTTGCTCTCCCTATCACCTTTGTGTTTCACCCCCCTCCCCCTGCTGCCCTCGTACCTGCGTTACCCAGAACGCCCGTCACACCTTGCTGTTCTCTACTACCATCTTTATGCCCAGAAAACCTCCGTTTCCATAAATCATATGTCAGAAACGAGGGCACAAAAGGTTTGACAGAGCGAAGGGAACAGTGGTTATTAGTCCAAGGTTAGGACTGCTCTCCTGGCTCCTTCTTCTCAACGTGCACCGCACGTCTGAGAACTATGTTCAATATAAGGTGGAGAAACAGGTAGAAATTGATACACAACAAAACATTGGCGTCACGGTGAGCGAGGCTTTTAACCGTTTTTTAACAGCTAAAACATTCATTGTTTCTGCAGCAGAAAGCTAAGGTTTCTGCTTTTCACGTCATCATTACACACACTTTAAAGGAAGAGTTCAGCATTTTAGGAAACACACTTATTGGCCTTGTTGAGTCCAGATTGATACTCTCAGGAACGACCGGTGTTAGGTGCAGCACCCAAGCCGAATGAATGTAAAATCAATGTGAGCATCAAAACTAAATAAATGACTTGATTAAATGACTCAGATCTGAAATGTGCTCTATAAATACTGTAAGTATACCAAACCAAATAAAGATATGTTTCAGTTCTGTCAGTTCAGAACTTCTTTATGGAATAAAAAAGTTTAATGAAATCCCTGCAGGAGTGTTGATGATGATGATGATGATGATGATGATATATAATCATTATTAAAAGAATTCTGTCTCACAGAAAACCGAGAAACGGTCTCAGTGATGATTGAGTTTTTCAGCGTTGTGCTCAGTCAGCTCCAGAGATCACAGGAACATGGACGTGTGAACACAACGCAGGACAGAAATGAAAGGAAAGGAACGAATGAGCCGGCACATTCTGACATATACACACACACACACACACACACACACACACCACACACACACACACACACACACACACACACACACACACACACACACACACACACACACACACACAAGTGAGCACAGAACACTGTTAATCCTTTGAGAGAAATGTTACGACAGTGCCTACATTCATATTTTTCAAATGCTTGATATTCCTAAAATCAGTACAACCTATGCTTAAACGTTGAAGAAAGAAAGAAAGTCTGTCCTTCAGTTCAATCATATCTAGTTATGAGCCTGTTTTGGACCGGAGGTTATGTAGCGTGGCAGTGGGAGCTCAATACAGAAACATGAATCTGAAGCTTTGTGAGTGAACGTACCGCTGATGGTGGCTCTCTTGGGCAGGATGGTGACAGCGCCCACGGCAGCGTCCTCCAGCTGGATGATGGGACTGTTTTTGGCGCCCCAGCTGTCCGAGCCGATCCAGAGGAAGTGACCCACCTGGTCCGCCCGCTTACTGGCATTCAGGATACCCCTGGATCACCCAAACACACAACATATCTTCAGTAAACTGACACTACATTATGACTTAAACCTGCGTGCATGTATGTCTGTGTGTGTGTGTGTGTGTGTGTGTGTGTGTGTGTGTGTGTGTGTGTGTGTGTTTGTGCGTGTGTGTGTGTGTGTCTGTGTGTGTGTGTGTGTGTGTGTGTGTGTGTGTGTGTGAACATTTTCATCATCCGTTATATAAACCTATATATATATATATAAATCTATATAGGTCTAAATAAAGGGTGTATTATAGTTGACCTGATATCCTCGTCGGAAGCGAAGAGGATGACAGCCCGGGCGTAGCGCGTGTCCAGCAGCAGACGAATGATTTTATCGAAGTCGGACGCTTTGTGGTGGTGAGGGATCTTCAGAGACTGAGCAATACAGAGTCCACCTGAGGACACACAACAAATACTGTAAACACCTGAGGACACACAACAGAGACAGAAAGACAGTAAGAACAATCAGCCACGGACGCATGTACTTCCTGTTGAAATAAGACGAAGCGACAAAAACGGACAAAGGTGAGAAATACGTTCGAAAAAGGCGACAAAAACTTTAGAGAAAAGGAGACAAAAACGTCCAAAAGAAAAAGCCTGTTATGTACTTGCTGTTGAGGTGTGTGTGTGTGTGTGTGTGTGTGTGTGTCTGTGTGTGTGGGCTTGTTTAACTATATTTGTGGCGTCCAAAAACCTGGAGTCCAGTATACTTGTGGGGTCTGCACAGCCCTGTGGGCCCAAAATGCTGGACCCCCCAAGGTTAAAGGTCTGTTTGAGGGTTAAGACCTGGTTTTAGGATTAGGGTTAGAATGAGGTTCTGGTTAGGGTGAGGGTAAGGGTTAAGGTTAGGCATTTAGTGGTGATGGTTAAGGTTAGGGTAAGGGGCTAGGGAATGCATTATGTCAATGACGGGTCCCCACAAAGATAGTGCCACGCTGTGTGTGTGTGTGTGTGTGTGTGTGTGTGTGTGTGTGTGTGTGTGTGTGTGTGTGTGTGTGTGTGTGTGTGTGTGTGTGTGTGTGTGCGTGTGTGTGTGTGTGTGCGTGTGTGTGCGTGCGTGCGCCTTGCAAAACATTGGAGAAAAGAAAAGAAAGTCTGTTATGTACGTCCTGTTGAGATAAGACTCTGGGCGGGACATGAATGAACAGATGTGTTGACTTTGACGTTTAAGAAGAAAGATCCCTAAAAGGTTCTTCCAAGAGTCCACCCTAAAGGTTGCAGTCAAAGTGCGATCGAAGGGAATTAAAAATGAAAACGCTGCGGACTGAAGAAGCTGTTTCTTCTCTCTCTTCGCTGCCTGACATTTCAGCAAACTGCCCACAGCGAACATGTTAAAGGTAGAAAACAGACATTTTTGAAAAAGACACTATTTTCAATAAATCGCTCAAATGCTTTCTTCCTTTTCTTGGTTCAGCATGCTGCGTTTGCCAGTTCAAATCCATCCTTCTGATCAAAACGTCTAGATTTTCTGTTATAAATTCTTAATTATGGATAGAAGATAAGATAAGCTTTTATAATGATGTTTCCGAGCACATATTAATAAAGTCTATCTTAACTTATATCTTATGACACAAACTACGATCTCCAAAATTTGAGTCTGTCTCAACTTCACACACACACACACACACACACACACACACACACTGTGTGTGTGTGTGTGTGCGTGTGTGCCGCCTTTAACCGTGTTTCTCAAACGTTTTCAGGGCAACGACCACTTGTTGATTGATTGAAAGGGTTCATTTTGAATATGTAAAAGAACAGAAACAGCACACAACAAATAAAAACGTCCCCCAATAAAAAAACAACAAGGGACCAACTAACTGCCATAAATATCATCACTAACTCTCTGCAGTGCCAACACGCCGCCGTGACATTTGGCTCACGCCACATCTGATGAAGCGTGAGGACTTTTCACAGAGTTTGGCCTTTAGGAGCGAGACGAGAGCGAGTCAAACGGGTTCAATCCTCCCAGAATCACAGATCTCATCCCGTATTATGCCAGGAAAAAAGAGGGCACTTCAATGACAACTTCTTCTGCTGCTGGACTACAGATGCTTTTTTGAACCCGTGTGTTGTTCTCCCATGTCAAAATTGAACATTAACACTTTTGAAGTTTTTGTCACATATTTACATTTTTGACGCTATTTTTGAGTTAAAGAAAAGCAGAAAGTATTGCTGTTTAGAGATAGCTATATTGTCATTGTAACACGAACAGAATTAAGTGCAGTCCGTGTCAAGTGCCAAACATCTATGAGGTAAAATATGCCTAAATAAATACATAAATAAAGAATGCTACTACTGCATACATATTAATGCTAAAAACACATAGGAGACACACCCATACAGGCATCCACATTTAAAAAAAATTGCTATTGCCATAGATGGTGGGAACTATACTTTAGCAGCATTGTTCAATGCATTCATGGCTGTTGGATAAAAGCTGTTTTGTGGTCTGTTTGTTGGCGTTTTTATGGACCTGTATCTCCTGCCTGAAGGCAGTAGTTTGACCAGTGTGTGACCGGGGGGTGATGAGTCCTGTAGGATGGTTTTGGCTTTTTTGAGGCAGCGGGAGCTGTAGAGTTCTACCAGGGAGGGGAGAGGGCAGCCAATGATTTTTTGTGCTGCCTTATGACCCCCTGGAGCTTTTTCCTCTGTGCCACAGTGCAGCTTGAAAACCACACACAGAGACAGTATGACACGATGCTCTCAATTGAGCAGCGATAGAAAGGACACCAGCAGTTTTTGGGGGATGTCGTTCCTCCTGAGAACTCTCAAGAAGTAGTGTCTCTGCTGGGCCTTCTTCATTATATCAGTGGTGTGGGTGCCCCAGGTCAGGTCCTCGATGATGTTGACTCCCAGGAAGCGGAAGTTAGAGACCCTCTCTACACAGGTCCCACCTATGAGCTGTGGCTGGATGTCCGTTTTCTTCCTCCTGAAGTCCAAGATTAACTCCTTGGTCTTTGTTGTGTTGAGGAGCAAGTTGTTAACTCTGCACCACCCCACCAATCGCTCCACCTCGTCTCTGTAGTTGGACTCATCCCCCCTCGTAATGAGCCCCTGTACCGCAGGGGTGCAGTCGTGGGTGTAGAGGGTATAGAGCAGGGGACTCAGCACACAGCCCTGCGGGGAGCCAGTGCTGAGGCTGAGGGCCGTGGATGTATGGGGGCCCACTCTTACCCTCTGAGCGGTCTGTCAGAAAGTCCTTAATCCAGAGGCAGGTGGAGTGTGGTATTCCAATGTCAGACAGTTTGGACACCAGTCTGTGGGGGAGGATAGTGTTAAAAGCAGAGCTGAAGTCTATGAAGAGCAGCCGGGCATAGCTCTCCTGCTGCTCCAGGTGGGACAGTGAAGCATGGAGGGCTGTGGGCACGGCATCCTCAGTAGACCTATTAGCCCTGTAGGCTCAGTTGGTAGAGCAGGTGCACATGTGCAGAGGTTTATTCCTCGACGCAGAAGGTCCAGAGTTCGAATCCGACCTGTGACGGTTTTCCTGCATGTCTTACCCCCTCTCTCTCCCCTTTCATATCTCAGCTTTCTTATCAAATAAAGGCAGAAATGCCCCCCCAAAAAAAATAAAAAGCAGAAAGTTTAAATTATTAATTTTAAAAATTATTAAAACTGGGTTTTATTAATAAAACACCCAAAAGTCAATGATAGTAATACTTTTGTGTTATGGTTTCAGTATTTTGCTTTGTATTTTGTTCTATTTCTGTTGCCCGTTTTTAGTTTTCTGTATGTTTCCTGTTTTTGTATATTTATTCTGTATTTTTCTGTTCCCTGTCTTGTAAATTTATCCCGTGTTGTGTATTGTGGTCTGTGTATATTTTGTTGTGTATTTTTCTGTTCCCTGTTGTGCATTTCCCTGTTTATGTTCTATTTCCTCCCAAGAGTCCTCGACGTCCCTGCCTGGCCGCCTGAGGGGCTCTACCTTCGCCGTCCCTGCTTGGCCACCGGAAGGATCTTGCCTTCGCCACCAGCTGCCTGGGAGTCCTTGATGGCCTGTTCGGCCACCAGAGGGGTACCCCCTTCACTGTTGCCAGCAGCCTAAGCTGGTCTGCCCCCAGTTCCCCAGTGCTCTAGCTGCCCCCAGTTCCCCAGTGCTCTAGCGCCCTCGGTCGCCCAGTGCCCGGGTGCCCATGGCCCACAGTCCCTAGTTCCCTGTTTCCAGTGACTTTTCCCCCCATGGACTCTCTGCCTCCTCTGGACTCTCTTGCTCTCCTTGGGTTGTTTTTGGTTCGTTGGACACTTTTTGTTTTTTGATCTTTTTTTGACTTTTGTTCCTCCTCCGCTCTTCCCTCGTCACCCTCCCTGGGTTGTTTGCGGTTTGTTTTTTGAGTCGTCTGGAATCCGCCCCTTGAGGAGGGGGTACTGTTATGCTTTCAGTATTTTGCTTTGTATTTTGTTCTATTTCTGTTGCCTGTTTGTAGTTTTCTGTATGTTTCCTGTTTTTATATATTTATTCTGTATTTTTCTGTTCCCTGTCTTGTAAATTTATCATGTGTTGTGTATTGTGGTCTGTGTATATTTTGTTGTGTAAAGATGGTCAAACCGGAACCGGAAGGTAACGCAGTGTGAGAGTGTGGAGGGAGAGAAGACAGACGGAGGAAAACAGTATTATTTTGAGAAAAATGTTGTACTAGTTGCTTAGTTTTTTGTTTGTTATTAGCCCCCTGGTAGCCTTTAGTCTCTAGAAAGAGCCAGCATCTACGCAAATCTACGTACCTGTGCATGGAGGACTGCACATTTTCTACGAGTAGTAAACATTAGCTTCAGGCTAATGCCAGCTGCATGGCTACCTCCCGACTTCCCCACAGGATTTCCTCGTTGCTTGAAAGCAACGAGGAAACCTTAGGGAAGAAGGGAAGGGAAGAAGTTTGTCGGCTCTCAGAGGACTTAAAAACCAAAGATGCCTTGTTAACAGCCTACCTGGACGTTGCTCAAAATCAATCGCTCAAAATCACAACTCTCTCGGCGGCTTTCCAGGATTCTGCGCTTTGGGACCCATCTGCCTGCCCACATCCATCTTCTTGCTCGACACCGACCATCAGGCCATCCTGGACTGAAGTGGTTTGTGGCTGAAAGAGAGCCTCGGGTAGGGCTCCATCGCCTCCTGCCCTCAGCCTCTCCAGTCGCTTCGATGCCCTGTCGAAACCGAATGTTCCCCCGGTAACGGCCGTTGTGGTTACCCGGGCGAGCCCCGCTTCAAAGCTGACTGACCAGCTGTCATCACGGGAGAGGACCGCTGCCTCGCGGCAAAAACTTCTGAGGGATGCGGTAGTCGGACGGTCCGATGGCCTCCCTTGCCTGAACCGGCCAAATTACAACGTTCCTCAAAAACAATATTCCTCTTCTTTTCCTTGTCCATCTGAAACCGATACTGGCTGTTTTGTTCCTGCCACCGGCCATTCACGCCCCCCCCTCCTCATCCGCGCTTCCCCCCAATCACAATAATTATTGGTGACTCCATCACCCTGGATATACGTTTTGTTAATGCTGCCACACACTGCTTTTCTGGAGCCAAAGTTGCAGACATCCTGGCTAAAGCTGTGGACCTGATACCCTCACTCCCGACCTCTATTAAACGCATCGTGGTCCATTGTGGACATAACGACATGTCCTATCAGCAGAGTGAGCACACAAAGAAAGACTTTGGTACTCTCATTGAAGCTTTAAAAAGCACTGGGAAGAAGATTTTTATTTCGGGCCCACTTCGATCTCGAGGTCGCGGAGTATGCCTTTTTAGTAGACTACTCACCCTCAACACCTGGCTCCAGCATACATGCAACATCCACAACATAGGTTTTATTGACAATTTTAATCTGTTTTGGGAACGTGGCTCCCTGTTCAGCAGGGACGGGATTCATCCCAATAGACACGGCAGCCAGATGCTATATGAGAATCTGCGGCACGCCGTGCAGACCAAGACCTGGGTGCAGACCCAGACCTTAGATTGACTGTCTGCACCCCGTAAACACACGCACTTCCCAGTCTCACTCTCCCATAAGCTCTCACTCCTTTACAAATAACTCTGCTAACCCACAGACGAGCTATATCATTCCAGTAAGAATCAGTAATATCAGTAATCACAGGTACAGCGCTACACGCTCCTCTGTGCTTCCTTTGGAGCAGCCACCCATTCATAATCCCATAACTACGGTGTCTGTCCCCCGACTGACATTGGTAAAATCAAACGTAAACCAACGAGGTGCTATACTTAACAACCCTAATTGGAATTAAAACAACCACTGCAACGATAGAACAGAATAGTAGAATCAAATGTGGACTATTAAATATTAGATCTCTGTCTTCTAAAGCAATATTGGTAAACAATTTGATATCAGATAATCATATTGATCTATTCTGTCTTACTGAAACCTGGCTGGGACATGAAGAATGTTAGTTAGTCTAAATGAAGCCACTCCTCCCAGTCATAATAATACTCAAATTCCACGAGGCTCAGGCCGAGGAGGGGGAGTTGCAGCCATATTTGATTCAAGCCTGTTAATTAATCCTAAACCTAAACTAAATTATAACTCGTTTGAAAGCCTTGTTCTTAATCTTCAACATCCGACATGGAAAACATTACAGCCAATTATATTTGTTGTTGTTTACCGAGCGCCAGGCCCGTATTCTGAATTTTTATCTGAATTCTCAGTGTTTTTGTCATGTGTAGTCCTGAAATCAGATAAAATAATTATTGTAGGTGATTTTAATATTCATGTGTACGTTGACAGCAATAGCCTTAGTACTGCCTTCAGCTCACTACTAGATTCAATTGGTTTCAGTCAGAGTGTGCATAAGGCCAAGCACTGTTTTAACCACACACTCGACCTTGTGCTGTCATATGGCATCAAAATTGACGATTTAATAGTATTTCCACAGAATTCCTTATTATCAGACCATTTTTTAATAACTTTCGAATTCCTACTACCAGACTATACGAAATTAAATAAAAGTTTCTACACTAGATGCCTATCTGACAGTGCTATAGCTAAATTTAAGGAAAATATTCCAACAGCATTTAACTCAATGTCATGCCTTAATATAACAGAGGACCTTTATGTTAACTTTAGTCCCTCCCAAATTGATCATTTTGTAGACGGTGCTACGGCCTGCCTACGGACTACTTTAGACTCTGTTGCTCCTATCAAAAAGAAGATGATGAAGCAAAGGAAACTAGCGCCTTGGTATAACTCCCAAACTCGCAAATTAAAACAAATTTACTTGAAAGTAAATGGCGTTCCACCAAACTGGAAGAATCTCGTTTAGATTGTCAAGACAGTTTGAAAACATATAGAAAGGCCCTCAGAAATGCCAGATCAGACTATTACTCATCATTAATAGAAGAAAATAAGAACAACCCAAGGTTTCTTTTCAGCACAGATTCCCATAGCTCTGAGCAGTGATGTCTTCATGAGTTTCTTTAATGATCAATATGTCTTTATTAACTGCAGTCATTTAAAGTAGCTGTGATAAAACCTCTTCTGAAAAAACCCACCCTCGATCCTGAGGTCTTAGCCAACTATAGACCTATATCTAACCTTCCCTTTCTCTCCAGGATCCTTGAGAAAGTAGTCGCTAATCAGTTATGTGACTTTTTACATAGGAATAGTCTATTTGAGGACTTTCAGTCAGGATTTAGAAAGCATCATAGCACAGAGACGGCACTGGTGAAAATTACTAACGACCTTCTAATTGCTGCTGACTAAGGACTTGTTTCCATACTGCATTCAACACTATTGACCATACCATCCTGGTACTGGAACATTTAGTTGGCATTAAAGGAATCGCACTAAGCTGGTTTAAGTCCTATTTCTCTGATCGATCTCAATTTGTCAATATCAACGATAAATCCTCCAAGTACGCTAAAGTTAGCCATGGCGTTCCTCAAGGCTCGGTGCTTGGACCAATTCTATTCTCCTTGTATATGCTTCCTCTAGGCAATATTATTAGGAAACACTCAATTAACTTTCATTGTTATGCGGATGACACCCAATTATACTTATCAATCAAGCCAAACGAAACCAGTCAGTTAGCCAAACTTCAAGTATGCATTAGAGATATCAAATCATGGACGACCTACAATTTCCTGATGTTAAACTCAAACAAAACTGAAGTTATTGTGCTGGGCCCTAAACACCTCTGAACATCATTATCCGAAGATATAAATACTCTAGATGGCATTGCCATGGCCTCCAGCACTACTGTCAGAAATGTAGGAGTTATTTTTGATCAGGATATATCCTTATCAACGCCCACTTAAAACAAACCCTAGAACAGCCTTTTTCACCTTCGTAACATTGCCAAAATTAGGAACATCCTGTCTCAAAACGATCAGGCTCCTCTCCTGTGGAACCAGCTCCCAGTCTGGGTTCGGGAGGCAGACACCGTCACCACCTTTAAGAGTAAACTTAAAACTCTCCTCTTTGATAAAGCTTATAGTTAGGGAGTGAGGAGTTGCCGCATTCGCCTAGACTGGCGGGGGAAGGTGTGTAGCCACAGTCATGACGCACCGCCTCCCTATCTCGGCTTCTCTTCATAGAAAGCTTACTATATTTAGGGTATGAGGAGTTGCAGCGTTCGCCTAGACCGGCGGGGGTGGGTGTGTAGCCACAGTCATGGCGCACCCCCACCCTATCTCTGCTTCTCCCCATAGAAAGCTTACATATACTTAGGGAGTAATGAGTCGCAGGAGTTGGGGGAATCACTGGAATTGTTGGGTCCTTGTAAATTATAGAGTGTGGTGTACACCTACTCTATCTGTAAAGTGTCCTGAGATAATTCCTGTTATGATTTGACACTATAAATAAAATTGAATTGTGTATTTTTCTGTTCCCTGTTGTGCATTTCCCTGTTTATGTTCTGTTTCCTGTTTAATTTTGATAGTCTGTTTTCTGTCTTGTCATGTCTAGTTCTACTTCCTTTGTTTTCCCACCTGTGTGATTGCCTGCTGTACTCCACCTGTTCCCCAGCCCTGGTGTCACCTGTCTTGTGTCTTCTCATTACCTAGTTTATTTAGCCCCTGTGTTTCCTTTGTCTGGTGTCAGATTGTATGCGTCCTTGTGTTTTGCCCGTCAGTCTGTGTCCTGATAGTTTGTATGTGTCTGCATCAGCTCCGGTCAGTTTCCGTGCTCCCTGTTTCTTCCTGCTTGGTTTTTTTGGATTCCCTTGGTTTTTTGTGTTGTTTTTTTGCCTAGCTTTGTTTTGTATTTGGATTAAATAAATCTTTGTGTTCAACCTTCCCCTGCCTGCCTGCCTGCCTCTCCCTGCATTTGGGTCCACTATCTTCAGCTAATCACACTTTTGGGGCAATTTGGTTTAAAGAAACCCCAAATGTTCTGATGTAGAAACTTTGAAATGGACAACATGAGGGTTAAACATTTGTGGCTTCGAAAAAAGTTAGAAAAACGTCAAAATCAAGCGAAAAAACACAGAAAAAAAGACAAATGTTGAAAAAAGTGACAAAAATGTTGAAGCATGCATTGGCACTTTCTCATACGTTTTTGTCACTTTTTTTAGCGTATAATTTTTGACGTTTTTTCATCTTTCAGTCGCTTTATATAACCATATGGTTGCTGTTTTAAAACCTTTTTTTTCACTTTTTGCCTTTTGGTCTGCTTTTCCATCATTGTTTTTTTCCCACTCATTTCTCAGTGATGATACTGAAATGCCTCCCAATCATTCCTGAAGGCCGAGGATGGAGCAGATCACATATTTATTCCCTCTGTTATGAACTCAGAGTCTTTATATAATATCGCCGTGACTCCTCATCTCCAATTTAATCTAAAAACTGAAGCGTGGCGGATCAAATATACGATGTACGGGGGAAGGAAAGGGAAGGGTGTGGGACGCACATTTGATTCCACCGCTGAATAAAACATGGGGCTGTGTGTGGTCTGAACTAATCCTTCCTGATCTCAGATTTATACCGAATCTCTCCGCCGCAACGCTGACTTACCATCACAGCGTTTGAAAAATCAAAGTGGCTCGACGCTTGTCAATTGTGTCTCTGAGTAATCAAATTAAAATGTTTGACAGTTTAAATCAACAGATTTTATCAGAAGATTCTCTTTTTTCTCACCTCGAGCCACAGAGGCAGTAATAATAACAACAAATAGCCTTTTTTAGATTAAAATACTAAAGAATAAAAGGGTAGATTTAGTATTATGCTGCTGCCATACTGTCAGACTCATGATGGACGGTTTAAAATAAAGGATAAAAATCATGCAGCAGGATCAGAAATATCAGCTTATATAGACACACACACGCACACACACACACACACACACACACACACACACACACACACACACACACACACACACACACACACACACACACACAGAGCACTGCACTCCCAGAATGCAGAGCTACTTGTGGTTCCTAGAGTCTCTAAAAGTAGGATGGGAGCCAGAGCATTTAGCTATCAGGCTCCTCTCCTGTGGAACCAGCTCCCAGTCTGGGTTCAGGAGGCAGACACCGTCACCACCTTTAAGAGTAAACTTAAAACCCTCCTCTTTGATAAAGCTTATAGTCAGGGAGTGAGGAGTTGCAGCATCCGCCTGGCCCGCCACACCTGCTTCTCGTCATAGTCGTGAGACTAATCTACCATATAATCAATAATATAATAAAAATAGAGGGAGGCAGGCCAGTACAGCCCGATCCGGTTGGGGAGAGTTCTAGCCCGATCAGGCTACTTTCCTCAACCTGTCTCTGCTTGTTACTAAACTAGCTCTGGGGAGCTTATTCCCCGGAGTCCTTATGTTTTTTTCTCGCCCAGCAGTTTTCTTTGGATTAGGGTGGCACCAAAACCATGGTTGCAGCTGTCGCCGTGGTCCTGCTGCGCGCCCTGCTATGCCCTGTTACACCCTGCTACGTCCTGCTATACCCTGTTACACCCTGCTACGTCCTGCTATGCCCTGTTACACCCTGCTTCTCCTTAACTTCTTCAGGACATGAACACCTGTTTCCTGGGTGAAAGTCTTGTGTTTTCTCCTTAACTTCTTCAGGACATGAACACCTGTTTCCTGGTGAAAGTCTTGTGTTTTCTCCTTAACGTCTTCAGGACATGAACACCTGTTTCCTAGTGAAAGTCTTGTGTTTTCTCCTTAACTTCTTCAGGACATGAACACCTGTTTCCTGGTGAAAGTCTTGTGTTTTCTCCTTATCTTCTGCAGGACATGAACACCTGTTTCCTGGTGAAAGTCTTGTGTTTTCTCCTTAACTTCTTCAGGACATGAACACCTGTTTCCTGCTGAAAGTCTTGTGTTTTCTCCTTATCTTCTTCAGGACATGAACACCTGTTTCCTGGTGATAGTCTTGTGTTTTCTCCTTAACTTCTCCAGGACATGAACACCTGTTTCCTGGGTGAAAGTCTTGTGTTTTCTCCTTAACTTCTTCAGGACATGAACACCTGTTTCCTGGGTGAAAGTCTTGTGTTTTCTCCTTAACTTCTTCAGGACATGAACACCTGTTTCCTGGGTGAAAGTCTTGTGTTTTCTCCTTAACTTCTTCAGGACATGAACACCTGTTTCCTGGTGAAAGTCTTGTGTTTTTCTCCTTAACTTCTTCAGGACATGAACACCTGTTTCTTGGGTGAAAGTCTTGTGTTTACTCCTTAACTTCTTCAGGACTTGAACACCTGTTTCCTGGGTGAAAGTCTTGTGTTTTCTCCTTAACTTCTTCAGGACATGAACACCTGTTTCCTGGTGAAAGTCTTGTGTTTACTCCTTAACTTCTTCAGGACTTGAACACCTGTTTCCTGGGTGAAAGTCTTGTGTTTTCTCCTTAACTTCTTCAGGACATGAACACCTGTTTCCTGGTGAAAGTCTTGTGTTTTCTCCTTAACTTCTTCAGGACATGAACACCTGTTTCCTGGGTGAACGTCTTGTGTTTTCTCCTTAACTTCTTCAGGACATGAACACCTGTTTCCTGGGTGAAAGTCTTGTGTTTTCTCCTTAACTTCTTCAGGACATGAACACCTGTTTCCTGGTGAAAGTCTTGTGTTTACTCCTTAACTTCTTCAGGACATGAACACCGGTTTCCTGGGTGAAAGTCTTGTGTTTTCTCCTTAACTTCTTCAGGACATGAACACCTGTTTCCTGGGTGAAGGTCTTGAGTTTTCTCCTTAACTTCTTCAGGACATGAACACCTGTTTCCTGGGTGAAGGTCTTGTGTTTTCTCCTTAACTTCTTCAGGACATGAACACCTGTTTCCTGGTGAAAGTCTTGTGTTTACTCCTTAACTTCTTCAGGACATGAACACCGGTTTCCTGGGTGAAAGTCTTGTGTTTTCTCCTTAACTTCTTCAGGACATGAACTCTGCTCCCCCTCCTGTGTTTTAAAACCAAACATCCCCCCCGACCTCCTCCTTATGAGGATAATCACACTCTTGTACAGCAGCAGTCAATGTGCTGCTGACAGCAAAAAAAACATGGAATGCTTACGAATGACGTGCTTAACTTTTCATAGATATGGTTCATGAGAACAGGCTGAAACACAGCCTTACATGACGTTGGAGAAAATTGCTTTTTGGAGAAAACTTTACTGCACAAAAAAGTCTCAAATAATCCTGTAAAATGTGCAGCAAGCGCGATGGATCTACAGCCAAAGAACCCCTCTTTCCTGGCCTCCTCAGCTCACTGTAACCACTCCTGTGTCTCCTGTACCGTGTGATGTCATGAAGAGCTACGACTCATCGCTTCCTCTGCAGCTCTAACGACTCGTACTTCCTCTGCAGAATTTATCGGTACTACCCGGCCAAATATTGATCCAGGTGATCATTCTTCCCTTAAAGTGTGTGTGTGTGTGCGTGCGTGCGTGTGTGTGTGTGTGTGTGTGTGTCTGTCTGTGTGTCTCTCTGTGTGTGTGCGTGCGTCTGTGAGTGTGCACTGTGTGTGTGTGTGTGTGTGTGTGTGTGTGCGTGCGTGCGTGCGTGCGTGCAAGCGAGCGAGCGTAATGGTTTGCTGGAAAGCTATCAAACAGCTGACGTTCAGAATCGAGCCCTATCCCCGTCTCCCACTGAGAGAAAGATATTGTGTTAGTGTGTGTGTGTGTGTGTGTGTGTGTGTGTGTGTGTGTGTGTGTGTGTGTGTGTGTGTTTGAGAGTTATAGCCTCATTCCAGTCCAAATGCCGAGCGTTGGAGTTATAGCAGAGTGTTGAAACATGCAAGGTCGGAGTGTGAGGCAGCGGTGATGCCGTCAGGGCTCAATGCACGCAACGAGTCATCACAAACTCACAAGTCTGTCGCTCAACAGAACAGCCAGCCAGCGGTGGAAGAAGTATTCAGATCCTTTACTGCAGTAAAAGTACTAATACCACATGTTAAAATACTCGGTTACAGTAAAAGTCCTGCAGTGATAATGTTCCCTCCTGTTGTCAAATTGAACCCATTTTCAAAATGTTTATATATCAGAAATGTAGCTTTCTTTCAACCAAATTTTAAAACAAAATAACATGGATGGTTCCATACAACGTTCTTCACAAGTAAAATATACACTCACCTAAAGGATTATTAGGAACACCTGTTAAATGTCCTGTTAATGCAATTATTTAATCAACCAATCACATGGCAGCTGCTTCAATGCATCTAGGGGTGTGGTCCAGGTCTAGACAATCTCCTGAACTCCAAACTGAATGTCAGAATTGGACGAAAGGTGATCTAAGCAACTTTGAGCGTGGCATGGTTGTTGGTGCCAGACGGGCTGGTCTGAGTATTTCACAATTGCTCAGTTACTGGGATTTTCACGCACAACCATTTCTAGGGTTTACAAAGAATGGTCTGAAAAAGGAAAAACATCCAGTATGCAGCAGTCCTGGTTGGCGAAAATGCCTTGTTGATGCTAGAGAGAGAATGGGCCGACTGATTCAAGCTGATAGAAGATCAACTTTGACTCAAATAACCACTCGTTACAACCGAGGTATGCAGCACAGCATTTGTGAAGCCACAACACGCACAACCTTGAGGCGGATTGGTAGGATAGGGTCAAATGCGGTATTAGTATGGTGTTCGTAATAATCCTTTAGGTGAGGGTATGATCAGTTCACTACTTTCATTGAATTTGGGTGTTTTATTGCAGAAACTTCGGAAAAAAAAGTGACAAAAGTGTTGAAAAAGCCGACCAAAACGTTGAAATTTGTTTTACATTTTTGATGCAGAAAAACTAAAAGTTGCTTGCTGGTCGAAGAGGAAGACAACACAAGGTTAAGTAAAAGTGTGTAAGTATCAGGAAAATGTAGTTAAAATATTAAAAGTAAAGAAAAGATTCAAGTACTATTATTATCTCAATATTTGGACTGAAGGACAATACTGGAGTAAATGTACTTTTACATTTACTACTAACAATGGCCCTTGGTGTGATTCTTATTTTCCAGTGTAGCGTGTCATGTTGAGTTTCACACTGCTGCCCTAAGGGGACATAAAAGGACTAAACAAAAAAGATGGGGGGGAAAAAAAGGATTTGTACATCCAGGTTCAACATCAGTTCAACATAATGAAACTACAACAACAATGGAGCGCACACACCCGTGGGAAAGGTCTTAAAAAAAAGAAATTAAGTAATAGCTAGGTAACTTTTTTTTTTTTGGTGCTAAAACGATTCTTTTAAAAACGGTGCCGAAACAACAGTCTGTAACATTAAAGAACAGCTTGCTTATTGTTAAGGCCATATGGTCAAAATTAAATAATGTCAAAGGTCAGTTAGCCTCCTCTGTGTCTTTAGCTGCAGACTTTAATGCAGAAACAGCTCCAGAGCAGTGTTGCCAACTCTTTTCCAATGAAAGTCGCTAGCACCACCTCCAAAAGTCACTAAAAGTCGCTAGATGACGTCATATGCTCATTTGCATATTTTTGACGTCACTACGCAATCATTTGTATAAAGCTTAGTGGTTGTGTCAGCAAGGTAGATAGAAAGAAATATAACTCTTTAGCCAAATAATCACAAATTCAATACAGGAATTTATTTGACCTTATAATTATTACTTAGGTA
The DNA here is from genome assembly GCF_031162955.1 of Sander vitreus. Taxonomy (NCBI): domain Eukaryota; kingdom Metazoa; phylum Chordata; class Actinopteri; order Perciformes; family Percidae; genus Sander; species Sander vitreus. Next base: position 37,010,631 of record NC_135858.1, on the reverse strand, counting down.
GCCGATCTTTGAAGTAAAAAAATGAAATTCTACAAAGGGAGGGAAAAAGATCGATAAAGAATTCTTAAAGAAGGCTGGCTTGCCCAAGACCAGCTCAGTGGCGTCTTTCTCCCATCACGTCCTGCTGTCTGTCCTACCTACACCGGCCCCGCACACCCTGTCCCCACCTCCCCTTCTACCTGCCTGCACACTGTGCGCAGTGCTGCTGCACATGAGGAGAGAGGAGAGAGGCTGCTCCGCTGTTCCTCAGTCACAAAACAGAAGACTGTTTTGGCGGCTACAATACCTCGCATGCTCGCTGGGCAATACTGGCAACTTTTCTACAGAAAGTCGCCAGATTTGTCGCTAGTCGCTTTTTTGAAAAAAAAGTCGCTAAGGGGGTCTGAAAAGTCGCTAAATCTAGCAACAAAGTCGCTAAGTTGGCAACACTGCTCCAGAGGATCCAAGTGACTCTGGACTGGAACAGAGGACAGATATTGTTCTCCAACCCGTTTTCACTCCGAACTCTTCAAATATGGACGCTTGGTCATTGGCTGTCAGCATCAGATACGACGCAAACATCACCCTTCAGCGTGTGTGTAGAAGACCCCGGGCAGAGCATCAGCTACGCGGTGCTGTAAGATGACGTAGTATTAATAGAGACAACAGTAGAGAGTAATATGTAGAGAGACAACGGTAGAGAGTAGTATGTAGAGAGATAACAGTAGAGAGTAGTATGTAGAGAGACAACAGTAGAGAGTAGTATGTAGAGAGACAACAGTAGAGAGTAGTATGTAGAGAGACAACAGTAGAGAGTAGTATGTAGAGAGACAACAGTAGAGAGTAGTATGTAGAGAGACAACAGTAGAGAGTAGTATGTACAGAGACATGTCCCTCTCCAAAATCTCTTCAGAAGAGTAGTCACAGCGCTTATTTGCTTTGGTGTTTGCATTAAAGTTCAACAAAGAATGGTTCACATCAGAAAAGTTCCTATTTCATTTTTGTAGATGCACTCCCTTACAAAATCACCCTAGTAGTTGAGAATGATTTATTATTTCCAAATAGAGCTATTTATCTCGTCTTTTTTTACATCGCAGGAAAAGAAAAAAAGATATCGCAATGTCAGTTTTTTCCAATATTGTGCAGCCTAGTCTAGACCTCCTCTATCTGTAAAGTGTCTTGAGATAACTCCCGTTGTTATTGGTACTATAAATACAATTGAATTGAATAGATGGCAGAAGGAAACTCAACAACAACAACACTGAACGCAGCATTGTGTCCCATCTGTGTTGTTTCTCTGACAGTGTCCACGGTGTCTCAAAGGTCAGCTAGTTTCCTCTGTGTCTTTAGCTGCAGACTGTTGGACGTCCCGCTGTTGGAATCTTTTCCAGTGAAGTCAGCATTTCAACCGTGTTTAATCCAGTTAGTAGCTAACAGTAGGCTAACATTACCTGCTGCCATACCGGCCATTTGGGAACCGTTGCAGTTTTGGGTACCGAACCCCGGTAAAGTGTTTCCGTCTCTCCCAGTGTCTCCGTCTCCCTCTGTGTTCTAATCTGTCAGTTTGAAAACTCAGAAAGCACTTAACTTTCCCCCTGATGTACTTTCTGTGTTCCTCACAATGTACCCAGTTAACTTTATCTCCGGAAACATTAAAAAACTGTTTCAAAATACATGAAGTGAGAGCGACAGAAGAAAAGAGAAGAGGGCAGAAGAAAAGAGACATTAAGAGAGACTTAAGTTTGTTTCCAATATCTTTGAAAAAGGCGACAAGAATGTAGAAAAGGCAACAAAATCGTGACATGGCTTAAATATGGAAAAAAGTGTCAATAACCCCGGGTATACACAGGTACTTATCTGAAGAGTAAAGGACGAATAAGTAAGTAAGGACAGTAAAGGGGAAGGAAGAAAAGAAGACGGAACAAAGGACGTACGTAGGGAGAAAAAAAAGAAAACGAGAGAAGGAAGAAAGGATGAAAGGAAGGAGGATAGTTGGAGATTCATTTAATAATTGATAACTGCAGCTCTACACTTTATGTATGTTTTAAAGTATGTAAGATGGGAACAAAAGAAAAGAAAGGATGAAAGAAAGAAAGGAGGCAAGGGTGGAAAGGAAAGAAAGGAATAATGGAAGGATGGTAAAAGAAGGACATAAAAAGGGAAGGAAGGAAAGAAGACGGAACATAGGAAGTGCATAGGGAAGGAGGAAGGGAAGGAAAGAAAGGGAGAGATGGAAGGAAGGATGAAAGGAAGGAGGATTCAGTTTCCAGGCTCAAACCGATTAATTATCTAAATACTTGGAGATTAATTTAATAGTTGACAACTAATCGCTACATCTTTGCAGCTTTAAAGCCGTATTAGATGGGAGGAACAAACGGCCAATATCCTGGCACGGTTGGAGGATGTGGTTTAATATTTAATGTTGCAGACAAACAGTTTTCTGGAGCTTTAAGTTCTGATGAATCCTCTTCAGATCAGGATTATTGTTTCCCTGAGCAGCCTGAATGGGCTCATTTCAATCGTACTTCAGGAAGTGGATTGGATTAACGTTTATTTTTAGTTCCCTGAAACCTGAAGTGTTCCCTGTTTTAAACATGTAGAAATATGTGGAAACATCATGCATATTTTACAGGGTTTGATCTGATAAGTAATAAATGGTTTTGGACTGAGAGAGGATGAGTCAGAAAGACGTTCATCGTTTTACACTCGGGCCAGAGAGAGAGAGAGAGACAGAGAGAGAGAGAGAGAGACAGAGAGAGAGACAGAGAGAGAGAGAGAGAGAGACAGAGAGACAGAGAGAGACAGAGAGAGAGAGAGAGAGAGAGAGAGAGAGACAGAGAGAGAGAGAGACAGAGAGAGAGAGAGAGAGAGAGAGAGAGGGAGAGAGACAGAGAGAGAGAGAGAGAGAGAGAGACAGAGAGAGAGAGAGAGAGAGAGAGAGAGAGAGAGAGAGAGAGACAGAGAGAGAGACAGAGAGAGAGAGAGAGAATTACATCACACAAAGGTCGAAAAGAAGCATCATAAACGTCAGAAAACGCGACAAAAACAGAAGAGAAGTGACCAAAAAGCACATATCAAAAAAAAGTCACGCAAAAAAGGATAACAAATGTCGAAAAGAGTAACCCTTTACACTCGGGCCGTCAGCAGAATATCAGAGCTCTGCATCTGAGTTCACACGGAGAGAGAGAGAGAGGAGAAGAGGCTGTGTGTGTGTGTGTGTGTGTGTGTGTGTGTGTGTGTGTGTGTGTGTGTGTGTGTGTGTGTGTGTGTCAGAGATGGGGACTCGAGTCTGAGACTCAGACTCTCATTTCTGAGACTCAGACTCAAGTCGCACTTAAGTCGCACAAACAGCTGACTTCAGACTTGACTTGCGACTCGACCCAAAAGACTTCAGACTTGACTCGGACTCGAGCTTCGAGACTCGTCAACAACCTGTTTTCATGCAATTATTGCTTTTTAAATCTAAATTCATTCATGTATTTCTATTTTCTTTAATTGGCGCATATACGTTGGGGAAATGTATGACGAGCTGTATTTTCTGTAGTACTTCAGACATGCAATATAGCATGTGTTTACAACAGTGCATCAATTTAAATAATTTAGTCATATGGCTTGACCAAATAAACCTCATTCTATCTGTAACTCTATTATCAATAAAACAGAATCACCTATTATAGAACACTTCAAAGTGTTTCTTTGCAATAATCACCATCCCTCAATATCAAAAATATACAGAGATCTGCCACCATTGATATAATGTTCAAGACCAAAGCAATGCAGCAGTTTAACAATACAGTGGGACAGATCTGAATGATAGACTTGAACTTGACTTGGACTAAACTCAGACTGGAACAGCTTGGACTTAAATGGCCTTGAGTATCTCTAAATATAATATGTATGTCTCATAAATGCATGTCATGTGTATCAATATGCTGTTGTGTGTGTGTATGTGTGTGTAGTATATGTGTGTGTAATATTTATATGTGTGTTTTCTCCTTCCAGTGAAAGAAGGTAAAAGATGATCAACGCCTCAGTTAAATATCTGTTGATCTGATGAGTCCTCAGAGGAAATGATCAGACAGAGGACTTTAATTCTAAGATCTGGCTTGATTCTCTCGTGCCAGTCCTAATCTTTGGTCTCTTCTTACTTGTACATCAGTTTGTGTTTCTCAATGAATAACATCATTGGTAGTTCTTCAAACAGATCGTTTTGTGTTCCATATTATATCTTTTCTTTCCACCAAAATCAAAACATGACTGAGAGAGGTAGCTGGCGTTGACCTGGAGAAAGTCTCTAGCATCTTGAGCCTGACATGCGGCAGTGGCTCAGCAAAAGAAGCCAACCAGCTGGTGTGATCTAGACAGTGGTAGTGCCCTGTCAATATCGTGTCAGTAGACCTTGATTCCTCAGCCTCACTCTTTCATGAAGGTTTATTTCACAGTGCAAATCAATGCATGAAAAGTGAGTTAGTCAGTCTCAGAAAAATCATTTTCATCAATGATATAGCTGGCTGACAGAGGCGTGAGATGAACAACCAATGATAAATGAGAAGCTAGACATTGGAAGAGATGATAGAGCTGAAGCGTGTGGCAAAGTATTCAGTGGCTCAGTGTCATAAACTCCAATGGGAAGGTAACAAACCTGTTAAAGACGAAAAGGCTGGGATGGACAGAGAAGGCAGAGAGAAGAGGAGAGCAAAATATTGGCCCATGAGTTAAAAACCTTGAAGAATTACATAATGTATATATATATATATATAATATGTGTGTGTATGCATGTGTGTTAATATGCATGTATACAATGTGTGTGTTAAATCCTCACATAATTGTGTAATATTACATGAATATTCCACCTATGATATAAAGTATATATGTATTGTGTGTGTGTACATATAATATCCATGTCATTGTCTCTCTTATTAATGTATTGTCTGTAGGTAAATCACCACAGTATGCCTTCTATATTAACAATATAGTGTGTATGTCATGTATGTCTGTGAGTGTGTGAGTTAGAGGCTTAGATCAAATTTAAAATCAACAAACCTCTGAGCACGTACCACGTTAGTCATTGACCATTACATTGCTAAATTATGACAGAGCCGATTGAAACCATTATTTTTTATCGTGACGTTATAACTGGCGTTCTCTTCACAACTCAGATTGTTTTGAACTCAGAAATCTGTTAAAATAGTCATAATGAATAATACATAGATAAACATCAACAGTAATGATTTGACCAGAGTAGATACCAATGATCTGAATGAAGAAACATTCAAAATATAACCTCTACAGCCTCAGGCCTGTTCTGCTCTCAGCTGAATAGTGAGAGGGACCAGATCAGAACAGCAATATTAAAAACCTGATTATATGAGCTTTCTGAATCCCCATCTACTCATTAATAACATCCTTCATCAGCAGTGCTCCATCTCCATTAATATATCATTCTGCGATTACTCCATCACTCATTAACTATATGTCCTTGTCAGGTCTCATGGGACAGATCTGAATGATAGACTTGAACTTGACTTGGACTAAACTCAGACTGGAACAGCTTGGACTTAAATGGCCTTGAGTATCTCTAAATATAATATGTATGTCTCATAAATGCATGTCATGTGTATCAATATGCTGTTGTGTGTGTGTATGTGTGTGTAGTATATGTGTGTGTAATATTTATATGTGTGTTTTCTCCTTCCAGTGAAAGAAGGTAAAAGATGATCAACGCCTCAGTTAAATATCTGTTGATCTGATGAGTCCTCAGAGGAAATGATCAGACAGAGGACTTTAATTCTAAGATCTGGCTTGATTCTCTCGTGCCAGTCCTAATCTTTGGTCTCTTCTTACTTGTACATCAGTTTGTGTTTCTCAATGAATAACATCATTGGTAGTTCTTCAAACAGATCGTTTTGTGTTCCATATTATATCTTTTCTTTCCACCAAAATCAAAACATGACTGAGAGAGGTAGCTGGCGTTGACCTGGAGAAAGTCTCTAGCATCTTGAGCCTGACATGCGGCAGTGGCTCAGCAAAAGAAGCCAACCAGCTGGTGTGATCTAGACAGTGGTAGTGCCCTGTCAATATCGTGTCAGTAGACCTTGATTCCTCAGCCTCACTCTTTCATGAAGGTTTATTTCACAGTGCAAATCAATGCATGAAAAGTGAGTTAGTCAGTCTCAGAAAAATCATTTTCATCAATGATATAGCTGGCTGACAGAGGCGTGAGATGAACAACCAATGATAAATGAGAAGCTAGACATTGGAAGAGATGATAGAGCTGAAGCGTGTGGCAAAGTATTCAGTGGCTCAGTGTCATAAACTCCAATGGGAAGGTAACAAACCTGTTAAAGACGAAAAGGCTGGGATGGACAGAGAAGGCAGAGAGAAGAGGAGAGCAAAATATTGGCCCATGAGTTAAAAACCTTGAAGAATTACATAATGTATATATATATATATATAATATGTGTGTGTATGCATGTGTGTTAATATGCATGTATACAATGTGTGTGTTAAATCCTCACATAATTGTGTAATATTACATGAATATTCCACCTATGATATAAAGTATATATGTATTGTGTGTGTGTACATATAATATCCATGTCATTGTCTCTCTTATTAATGTATTGTCTGTAGGTAAATCACCACAGTATGCCTTCTATATTAACAATATAGTGTGTATGTCATGTATGTCTGTGAGTGTGTGAGTTAGAGGCTTAGATCAAATTTAAAATCAACAAACCTCTGAGCACGTACCACGTTAGTCATTGACCATTACATTGCTAAATTATGACAGAGCCGATTGAAACCATTATTTTTTATCGTGACGTTATAACTGGCGTTCTCTTCACAACTCAGATTGTTTTGAACTCAGAAATCTGTTAAAATAGTCATAATGAATAATACATAGATAAACATCAACAGTAATGATTTGACCAGAGTAGATACCAATGATCTGAATGAAGAAACATTCAAAATATAACCTCTACAGCCTCAGGCCTGTTCTGCTCTCAGCTGAATAGTGAGAGGGACCAGATCAGAACAGCAATATTAAAAACCTGATTATATGAGCTTTCTGAATCCCCATCTACTCATTAATAACATCCTTCATCAGCAGTGCTCCATCTCCATTAATATATCATTCTGCGATTACTCCATCACTCATTAACTATATGTCCTTGTCAGGTCTCATCTGCAGTTGTACATCAGCCAGCATACTGAGTCTCATCACCTCATTAATACTGTCCTTCATCACGGTCTCCATCACCTGATTAATACTGTCCTTCATCACGGTCTCCCATCACCCTGATTAATACTGTCCTTCATCACGGTCTCCATCACCTCATTAATACTGTCCTTCATCACGGTCTCCATCACCTCATTAATACTGTCCTTCACCACAGTCTCATCACCTCATTAATACTGTCCTTCACCACGGTCTCCATCACCTGATTAATACTGTCCTTCATCACGGTCTCCATCACCTCATTAATACCGTCCTTCACCACGGTCTCATCACCTAATTAATACTGTCCTTCA